>NC_069707.1:29294924-29597954 GCF_023699985.2 Odocoileus virginianus | reverse complement strand
TAACTGTCATTTGTCTGGGGTTCATCTTTGGTTTCTCATTTTTGGATATTTCTTTTACTCCCCTTTAATGCCATAACAAACCACCTGTGGAACCTTTGTTCCCGACCAGAGATCAAGCCCTGAGCCTCTGGAGTGGGAGCACTGACTCCCAGACCCTGGACTCAGAGAACTGACCCCAGGGGGCATCAGAGAGTGAGAGCGCACAGAGCTCACTTGTATTTACCTGAATACAAGACCTGCCCAACCACCAGTAGTACCCTGTAGAGGAGCCTCATCTAAACAACAAACCAAACAAAAACACAAATCCAATCATCAGCAGATAGGATTACCACCTCACTCAGGCTTGCACATCAAAGGAAAACAAACAAACAAACAAAGTCAGTCAGTCAGTTCAGTCGCTCAGTCGTGTCCTACTCTTTGCGACCCCATGAATCACAGCGCGCCAGGCCTCCCTGTCCATCACAAACTCCCGGAGTTTACTCAAACCCATGTCCATCGAGTTGGTGATGCCATCCAGCCATCTCATCCTCTGTCGTCCCCTTCTCCTTCTGCCCCTAATCCCTCCCAGCATCAGGGTCTTTTCCAATGAGTCAACTCTTCACATCAGGTGGCCAAAGTACTGGAGTTTCAGCTTCAGCATCAGTCCTTCCAATGAACACCCAGGACTGATCTCCTTTAGGATGGACTGGTTGGATCTCCTTGCAGTCCAAGGGACTCTCAAGGGTCTTCTCCAACACCATAATTCAAAAGCATCAATTTTTCGGTGCTCAGTTTTCTTCACAGTCCAACTCTCACATCCATACATGACCACTGGAAAAACCATAGCCTTGACTAGATGGACCTTTGTTGGCAAAGTAACGTCTCTGCTTTTTAATATGCTGCCTAGTTTGGTCATAACTTTCCTTCCAAGAATTAAGCATCTTTTAATTTCATGGCTGAAGTCACCATCTGCAGTGATTTTGGAGTCCCCCAAAAAATAAAGTCTGACACTGTTTCCTCTGTCTCCCCATCTATTTCCCATGAGGTGATGGGACCAGATGCCATGATCTTAGTTTTCTGAATGCTGAGTTTTAAGCCAACTTTTTCACTCTCCTTTTTCACTTTCATCAAGAGGCTTTTTAGTTCCTCTTCACTTTCTGCCATATGGGTGGTGTCATCTGCATGTCTGAGGTTATTGATATTTCTCCTGGCAATCTTAATTCCAGCTTGTGCTTCTTCCAGCCCAGCATTTCTCATGATGTACTCGGCATATAAGTTAAATAAGCAGGGTGACAATGTACAGTCTTGACGTGCTCCTTTTCCTATTTGGAACCAGTCTGTTGTTCCATGTCCAGTTCTAACTGTTGCTTCCTGAACTGCATACAGGTTTCTCAAGAGGCAGGTCAGATGGTCTGGTATTCCCATCTCCTTCAGAATTTTCCATGGTTTATTGTGATCCACACAGTCGAAGGCTTTGATGTAGTCAAGAAAGCATAAATAGATGTTTTTCTGGAACTCTCTTGCTTTTTCAATGATCCAGTGGATGTTGGCAATTTGATCTCTGGTTCTTCTGCCTTTTCTAAAACCAGCTTGAACATCTGGAAGTTCTTGGTTCATGTATTGCTGAAGCCTGGCTTGAAGAATTTTGAGCATTACTTTACTAGCATGTGAGATGAGTGCAATTGTGCGGTAGTTTGAGCGTTCTTTGGGATTGCCTTTCTTAGGGATTGGAATGAAAACAAAAGCTCAGCAAAAATCTTACCCTATATGAAGTTTACACAAACCACTGGACCAACCTTAGGAGGGCAGAAACCAAAAGAAAGAAAGAAAGAATTCAACCTTCTTCAAGGAAAGAATTCAACATTCCTTAAAGCCTAGGAAAAGCAGACCTCAAACACAATAAGTTAAAAAAAAAGAAAAGGCAGAGAAATAATACACAAATGAAGGAACAAACTAGAAACACAGAAGTCCAAATAAATGAAGAGGAAAAAGGAAAACTACCTGAAAAATAATTCAGAATAATGACAGTAAAGATGATCAAAAACCTTGAAAACAAAATGGAGAAAATGCAAGAATCAATCAACAAAGACCTAGAAGATTAAAGAATAAACATACAGAGACAACACAATTACTGAAATTAAAAATATTGTAGAAGGACTCAATACTAGAATATCTGAAGCAAAAGAATGAATCAGTGAGCTGGAAGATAAAATGGTGGTAATAACTTCTGAAGGGTAGCATAAAGTAAAAAGAATGAAAAGAACTGAGGATAGTCTCAGAGACCTCTGGGACCATATCAAACCCACCAACATTCAAATTATAGGGGTCCCAGAAGAAGAAGAGAAAAAGAAAGGGTATGAGAAAAGTTTTGAAGAGATTATAGTTGAAAATTTCCCCAACATGGAAAAGGAAATAGTCAATCAAGTCCAAGAGGCACAAAGAGTCCCATAGAGGATAAACCCAAGGAGAAACATGTCAAGACACATACCAATCAAAGTCACAAAGACTAAACACAAAGAAAGAATATTAAAAGCAGCAAGGAAGAAGCAACAAGTAACATACCAGGGAAACCCCATATGCTTAACAGCTGATCTTTCAGCAGAAACTCTGTAGGCCAGAAGGGAATGGCAGGATATATTTAAAGTACTGAAAGGGAAAAATCTACAACTAAGATTACTGTACCTGGCAAGGATCTCATTCAAAATTGATAGAAAAATAAAAAGGTTTTCAGACAAGCAAAAGTTAAAAGAATTCAGTACCACCAAACCAGCTTTACAACAAATGTTAAAGTGACTTATATAGTCAGGAAATACAAGAATAAAAAATCTACAAAATCACCCCAAACAATTAAGAATATGGCAATAGGAACATATATATCAGTAATTACTTTAAATGTAAATGGATTAAACACTCCAACCAAAAGACACAGATTGGCTGAATGGAAACAAAAACAAGACCCATATATATGCTGTCTACAAGAAACCCACTTCAGACGTCAAGACACATATAGACTGAAAGTGAGAGGATGGGAAAATATATTCCATGCAAATGGGAAGCAAAAGAAAGCTGGAGTAGCAATCCTCATATCAGAAAAAACAGACCTTGAAATAAAGAAGATTACAAGAGATAAGGAAGGACACTACATAATGATCAAGGGATCAATCCAAGAGGAAGACATAACAACTGTAACTCTCTATGCACCCAACACAGGAGCACCTCAGTACATAAGACAGACACTAACAGACGTAGAAGGAGAAATTGACAGTAACACAATAATTGTAGGAGAACTTAACACCCCTCTGACACCAATGGACAGATCACCAAAACAGAAAATTAATAGGGAAACACATCTTAAATGATACATTAGATGAGATGGATCTCACTGATATCTTCAGGACATTCCATCCAAATGCAGAATCCATCTTCTTCTCAAGTGCACATGGAACATTCTCCGGGATAGACCACATCTTGGGTCACAAATCAAACCCTAGTACATTTAAGAAAATTGGAATCATATCAAGCGTCTTCTCTGACCACAATGCTATGAGACTAGATATCAATTACAAGAAAAAACTGTAAGAACACAAGCACATGGAGATTAAACAACACGTTTAAAATAACCAACAGCTTACTGAGGAAATCAAAAGGGAAATCATAAAATTTCTAGAAAAAAATGACAATGAAAACACAACAACTCAAAACCTATGTGATGCATCAAAAGTAGTCTTAAGAGGGAAGTTTATAGCAATACCATCCTACCTCAAGAAACAAGAAAATCATTGAATAGCAACCTAACTTTACTCATAAAACAACTGGAAAAAGAAGAACAAAACCCCCCAAAATTAGTAGAAGGAAAGAAATCCTAAAGATCCAAGCAGAAACAAATGAAAAAGAAATGAAAGAAATAATAGTAAAGATTAATAAAGCTAAAAGCTGGTTCTTTGAGAAGATAAACCAAATTGACAAATCTTTGGCCAGGCTCATCAAGAAAAAAAGAGAAAGGAATCAAATCAAGAAAATTAGAAATGAAAAAGGAGAGGTTACAACAGACAATGCAGAAATACAAAGGATTATAAGAGACTATTAAGAACAACTATATGGCAATAAAATGGATAACCTGGAAGAAATGGACAGATTCTTAGAAAAATTCAATCTTCCAAGACTGAACCAGAAAGAAACAGAAATTATGAACAACCCAATTACAAGCACTGAAATTGAAGCTGTGATTAAAAAAAAAAAAAAAAAACTCCCAAAAAACAAAAGCCCAGGACCGGATGACTTCACAGGAGGATTCTTTCAAACATTTAGAGAAGAGTTAATGCCAATCCTTCTAAAACTCTTTCAAAAAATTGCAGAGGAAGGAGCACTTCCAAACTCATTCTACGAGGCCATCATCACCTGATACCAAAATTGGACAAAGACAACACACAAAAAGAAAACTACAGATCAATATCACTGATGAACATAGATGCAAAAATCCTCAACAAAATTTTAGCAAACAGAATTCAACAAAACATCAAAATGCTCATATACCATGGTCAAGTTGGGTTTATTCCAGGGATGCAAGGATTCTTCAATATACACAAATCAATGTGATACACCATATTATCAAATTGAAAAATAAAAACCATGTGATAATCTCAATAGATGCAGAAAAAGCCTTTGACAAAATTCAGCACCCATTTATGTTGAAAACTCTTCAATAAATGGACATAGAAGGAACTTACCTCGACATAATAAAGGGCATATATGATAAGCCTGCAGCAAACATTATTCTCAAAGGTGAAAAACTGAAAGCATTCCCCCTAAAATCAGGAAGAAGACAAGGGTGTCCACTTTCACCACTATTATTTAACATAGTTCTGAAAGTCCTAGCTACAGCAATCAGAGAAGGAAAAGAAATAAAAGGAATCCAGACTGGAAAAGAAGAAGTAAAGCTCTCACTGTTTGCAGATGACATGGTAGTGTACATAGAAAACCCTAAAAATAGTATCAGAAAATTACTAGAGCTTATCAATGAATTTAGCAAAGTTGCAGGATACAAAATCAATGTACAAAAATCACCTGCATTTCTATATACTAACAATGAAACACCAGAAAGAGAAATTAAGAATTAATCCCATTCACCATTGCAAACAAAAAGAATTCTATATCTAGGAATAAACTTACCTAAGGAGACAAAAGAACTGTACACAGAAAATCATAAGACACTGATGAAAGAAATCAAAGGTGACATAAACAGATGGAGAGGTATTCCATGTTCCTGGGTAGGAAGAATCAATACTGTGAAAATGACTATACTACTAAGTGAAAACTACAGATTCAATGTGATCCCTATCAAATTACCAATGGCATTTTTCACAGAACTAGACCAAAAAATTCCACAATTCATATGGACACACAAAAGGCCCTAAATAGCCAAAGCAGTCTTGAGAAAGAGGAATGGAGCTGGAGGAATCAGCCTTCCTTCAGATTATACACAAAGCTACAGTCATCAGGACAGGATGGTGCTGGCACAGAAACAGAAATACTGACCAATGGAACAAAATAGAAAGTCCAGAAATAAACCCATGCACCTATGGGTACCTTATTTTTGAAAAAGGAGGCAAGAATGTACAATGGGGCAAAGACAGCCTCTTCAACAAATGGTGCTAGGAAAACTGGACAGCTATATGTAAAAGAATGAAATTAGAACACTTCCTAACACCATACACAAAGATAAACTCAAAATGGATTAAAGACCTACATGTAAGACCAGAAACTATAAAACTCTTAGAGGAAAACATAGGCAGAACACTCGATGACTCAAATCAAAGCAAGATCCTCTATGACACACCTCCTAGAGTAATGGAAAGAAAAACAAAAGTAAATAAGTGCACCTGATTAAACTTAAAAGCTTTTGCACAGCAAAGGAAACTATAAGCAAGGTGAAAAGACAACCCTCAGAATGGGAGAAAATAATAGCAAAGAAACAACTGACAAAGGATTCATTTGTGAAATATACAAGCAGCTCATATAACTCAAGACCAGAAAAACAAACAACCCAATCAAAAAGTGGGGAAAAGACCTAAACAGACATTTCTCTAAAGAAGACATACAGATGGCTAACAAACACATGAAAAGATGTTCAACATCGCTCATTATTAGAGAAATGCAAATCAAAACTACAATATCACCTCACACTGGTCAGAATGGCCATCATCACAAAGTCTACAAACAATAAATGCTGGAAAGGGTGTGGAAAAAAGGTACTGCTCTTGCACTGGTGGGGATGTAAACTGATACAGCCACTATGGAAGACAGTTATGGAGATTCCTTTAAAAACTAGGAATAAAACCACCATATGACACAGCTATCCCATTCCTAGCCATATACCCTGAGGAAACCAAAATTGGAAGAGACACATGTATCCCATTGTTCATTGCAGCACTATTTGCAATAGCTAAAAGATGGAAGCAACCTAGATGTCCATTGAGAGATGAATGGATAAAGAAGCTGTGATACATATACACAATGGAATATCACTCAGCCATAAAAAGAAACACATTTGAGTCAGTCCTAATGAGGTGGATGAACTTAGAACCTATTATACAGAGAGAAGTGAGTCAGAAAGAGAAAGATAATGTATTCTAATGCATATATATATATATAGAATCTAGGAAAATGTACTGAAGAATTTATTTACAGGGAAACAATGGAAAAACAGACATAGAGAATAGACTTATGGACATGGGAAGAGGGGAGGAGAGGGTGAGATATATGGAAAAAGTGACATGGAAACTTACACTATAATATGTAAAATAGATAGCCAATGGGAATTTGCTGTATGGCTCAGGAAACTCAAACAGGGGCTCTGTATCAATCTAGAGGGGTGGGATGGGGAGGGAGATGGGAGGGAGGTTCAAAAGAGAAGGGATATACATATATATATATATAAACCCATGGCTGAGTCATGTTGAGGTTTGGTAGAAAACAGCAAAATCCTGTAAAGCAGTTATCCTTTCATAAAAACTAAATTAATTAAAAAATTGAGGATCTAAAATTTTATTTTTCATTCTTCATCATTAAAAAACAAAGGACCAAATAAAACCCAGTTGAAATAAAATAACATAAAATTAAAAACACTTAAAAAATCACTGACTATAATAAATATAATATCATCTGTCTCTGTTAGTCCAGGTCAGGGAATCTAAGAATGAAAGTCCATTATTCTAAAAATAAAGAGATCCATTGAATGAACTATTTCTAGTCTTAAAATGTAACATTTATCTTCCAGAATTGAAGTCAAATGGGACTACAGTTTATCGTGGATATAGGTTTATAGGATGTATATTAAGAACATCACCCTTCTAAGCTTACTTTACTCAGAGACGTTTGCTTAGATCTAACCTTTGTTCTTCCCCTCGTTTTATTTATGAAGAGCACAGACACCACTTACACATTGGCTTTTAATGTATTTTTAAAGCTCAGACTGAAAAGCCCCTTACCTCCCATTTGCTTAAGTTTGTTAGGCAAAAATAGCTCCCTTTTCCTCACCACTTGCACAAACCATTCATTAATAATTTATCACAATGTTCCATAGCAAAGACAAAGCTGATGCCTACATGATCATTATGTGTCCAGGGGTTCTGCAGTGCCTTTAATTTCCCTGCACCTGCTGTCACCTGTTTTCTGCTCTCTCTAAGATTTTTATTTTCTAGGATGCTACTGGTATAACCTTTAGCCTCACATTGCCACTGCCTGGCAAGGTTGCTGCTGCATAGAGACAGCAGATGGATACAGCTTGCTGTGACCCCATTTTCCATCCCTCTTCTGCTTCCCAGGGCCTTGCACCGTGATGTGGAGCAAAGTCCCTGTGCTAAGCTGAATCAGGAATCTCCCTGCTGGGTTGGCTCAGCCACTAACTGGGCTAGAGAATGAGGCAATCTGGGATGGAGTCTCCTTATTAATTAAATATGGGCATCTGACCCCATTTTGCTTACCTTTTCCAGCTCAGAGGGAAAGGCAGATTCATCACCAGGTGAATGCTCACCTGTGAATACCTTCAAGCAGGTCATTCTCTACTCAAAGATCAGACAGCATTGGATACAAACATGTCAAGTGCAGGATTTCCTGGGAGTAGAACTCTCTCTCCTCTCTGTGTCCAACTAGAAGCACTGTCTTTACTCCTTGTCTGCAGAGAGAACCCAATCTCAACTTCTTGCTTAACTTCTCTGAGCAAAGACTCTCCTTTGAGCAAGTGTTCAATCCTTTTGAAGTGTTGGCATTTCTAGAAATATAACGAATTAAGCACTCACATGTATTATTTCACTGAATGAAGCTTGATGAACTAAGAATTGTTTTTTGTTTTGAACATAGAACACACAGGCTGAGATAAATGAAAGACACAATGTTGGAAAGAGATGGAGCTGAGATTTTTAACCCTTCTAAAACTATTATCTGGGTTTCCCTGGTGGCTGACAGTAAAGACTCTGCTTGGAATGCAGGAGACCCAGGTTCCACCCCTGGGTTGGGAAGATCCTTTGGAGAAGCGAATGGCTACCCACTCTAGCATTCTTGCCTGGAGAATCCCATGGACAGTGGGGCCTGGTGGGCTACAGTCTATGGGGTCACAAGGAGTTAGATGCAACTAACAGACACACACACACACACACACAGACACACACACACACATGACTAATATCTGCCACTAGAAGGGAATAGAAAAGAGATTCTAAAAGCTTCTTTCTTACTCACTTCTCTCTTTCCTCTTTCTCTTAGATTCTGCACAGGAAAAAAAACCAAAACAAGTTCTACATCAGTGGATCTTTTCAGAATATGGAATACTACAGCAAAGCCTGCTCCTCTCTGAGGCCTTAGAATTTTATGTCTTTTTGGAAGATTGGGAGAGAAATTGCCAGGAGGGGAGTAGGGGGAGTTAGGAATCCCAAATAGTTGTGGAATCTTCAGTAAAAAGGGGAGGAAATAGAACTATGCAAAAGCAGAAATGCTTACTGCCACTGAAGTGTAAGCTTACTCTGGGCCTTAATCAGATGCAATTATTATCAGTATGAATATTATAGTTGAAATATACTTTTGCTTTTTCATGTGATCACTCGTTAACTCTCATTTGGACATCAGTTTTATTGCATTTGTTCTTTTGTATTGTTAAGGAATAATAAAAAGGAAAGAAAAAGAATTATCACACGGAACTGAGGTTATAATGGTGGAATTTTGGACATCAGCCTGAGATATGTATTGAAGATAATTTGGTCAAGGGTGCTTTTCCCGAAATCATTTACCTTGCTTTCACCTACTCCTTATGAGGCTCCTCATGGAAGATCAATTAGATCAGCTAAAGAAGCAATCTAATTTGGTTAGTAAGAAAGCTGAAATCAGGTCAGTTTTTTTGTGTGTGACAGAGATTTTATCAAAGAGTTAGTCATCTTCACAGTGACTGCCATCAGAGTGTGATGATTAAGAATGAGTCAGGCTAAAACCCTGGTAGTACTGAGCTGCTCTTGACAACTCTCCTCTGCCTCGGTTAGCTTGTGTGCAAATTGGGAATAAGGACACCACCTATATCCTAGTGTGTTGCGAGGTTTAACTAGAGTAACATGTTTATGGCAGTTAGTATAGCATCTGACAAGTGATAAATGCTATGTTGGAAACCCATTATTCTAAAAATAAAGAAATCCTTTGAAATATATACACATTTGTACACATTATACTTATGTACTTACATGTGTGCATTTTTAAAATTGATTCTGTAGTTAAACATCAATTTGAAGCCATCGAGAGCAGGAGCCCTTAACCTTTGGGATCTAATGCCTGATGAGCTGAGGTGAAGCTGATGTAGTAATAACAGAAAAAAGTACCCACTAAATGTAATGCACTAGTATCATCTTGAAATTACCCACCTCTCCCCAGTCTGTGGAAAAATTGTCCCCCACAAAACCTGTCCCTGGTGCCAAAAAGGGACCAAACTCCAGCCGACTCCAAAAAGATTGGAGTCTGCTGCTCTAGAGAATGTTCACAAGGTCACTGAATTTCTTTAAAATGCATGGAAAAAATGTTACAGAGCAACGCATCTGTGGTTCAATGGAATTGGGTTGTTTCTTCTTGCCTTTTACAGGCTGTTTCTTGTAATAGAGCAAAAACACCTCAAGACAGAAGTTTCCAGAGCCTGGGGCCCTCATGTAGGTTTGCTAAAAGGGCTGCCTTTTACCCGCACTTCAGAAGAGGGACCTAGGCAAGTACCCAGTACTCAGTCTATCTCCCTCATTAATTCGTTCAGTCTGCAATCTCCCTACTTGCCTGTGTAGCTACACTGCATGGTCCTGAGTTGGAATTCCAACTGGGGCTCCCAAATCACTGTGGACAGTGACTGCAGCCATGAAATTAAAAGATGTTTGCTCCTTGGAAGAAAAGCTATGACAAACCTAGTTAGCATATTAAAAAGCAGAGACATTATTTGCCAACAAAGGTCTATCTAGTCAAGGCTATGGTTTTTCCAGTAGTCATGTATAGACGTGAGAGCTGGCCCATAAAGAAGGCTGAGTGCCAATAAATTGATGCCTTCAAACTGTGGTGCTGGAGAAGACTCTTGAGACTCCCTTGGACACCAAGGAGATCAAACCAGTCAATCCTAAAGGAAAACAGTCCTGAATATTCATTGGAAGGACTGATGCTGAAACTGAAGCTCCAGTACTTTGGTCACCTGATGTGAAGAGCTGACTCATTGGAAAAGGCCCTGATGCTGGGAAAGATTGAAAGCAAGAGGAGATGGGGGCAACAGAGGATAAGATGGCGGGGTGACATCACTGACTCAATGTCCATGAGTTTGAGTCAACTCCAATTGATAGTGAAGCACAGGGAAGCCTGGCAAGCTACAGTCCAGGAGGTCACAAAGAGTTGGACACAATTGAGAGAATGAACCACACTAGGGCTAATTGGATATGGGAGTGTTGTTCTGATCTAGAAAACACATTTGTTGGTGGTGATTCTGATATGTGTTACCAAAGGAGACCCAGGAAAAGATTGTGAATAAGTTATTACAAAGCTGCTGGCTCACCAATGAGATAATGTATGTGCTTATGATTTGATGATTAAAGGAGGGAGGAGGAGTCAAGTACATTAGCGAAGCAAGCACCCCGAGGTCTCCACGTCCTGGCTGCCACTGCAGATAGGAGATTTCTTCCTGGGTTTTCATAAGTCCACTGAACTTTGTTGGTTTGCTGAGACACCTCCCACCTCTGCTATATCCCAGAGTGTGCCATTCATTGCCTTTCTAGCTCAGCTGACCAATCTTTGATGGATAGACATTAATGTTCACTTCTTGCTGAATGGTGTTGTGAGATTTTTGAACATGTAAAATGATACACTTGAGAAGCAAGCAGACAATATTGTTATGTTTGAGTACTTCAATAGGATTTGAGTGGAAGGGGTGGGAACAGTTTGGATAAATAACACAGATTAAAAAATGCACCTGTTACCCAAGCCAGTTGTTCTATTAAAAGAGACTTGTTTTTAAAGGCTTTAAAGAGACCAAGTTTTTAGAGATCAAGTAAAAATGTTTTAAGGGTACATTGATCCACACAGGCATACAGGGAAGGTGTTGAATGCCCTGGTTTTACGTTCCCGTCTGGTTCTGCTTACTTGCTAATTGTGTGTCCCTGGTAAAATCAGCTAACACTCTGAGCTAGAATTTCCTCCTCTGAAAAGGGAGATGGTAATACATACTTATTAGGGTTGTAAAAGCTAAATTCAATAATATGCACTAAGAATTTAGCATAGTGCTTGGCACATAGCTTCATCTATATATGTTGGCTGAACAGTTCTCAGAATGAATGACAGTACCATGCTAATTTCATCATTTGAGGATGACATATGGAAATGAACCTAAATAACAGAAGACGTTAGGGCAAGGTTTCTGACTGATCTTTTGAGAGCTTCAGAAATGACAATGTTGCTTTATTCATTTTTCTCAATCCTTCAGAGATTATGTTGTTGTGGCCTTTTTCCCCCAGTGTCTCATGACCCCATTTGCTACCAGAGAACCTCATACCTCATTTTATGAACAAGTTGTTTTCCAAAAGTTTGTTTGCCTGCTGGCTGTTTGAAATTTTTAAAATATTTTTCAGTAGAAACAATGCTGTAAATGGTGAAGACATCTCCAGACCAGGCCAGGTCATAAAAACTCACTGAAGACAATGTCACTGAGGTAAGGTTAGAGCTAGCGAGTTCCTCCCCATGTATACCAGTCTCCCAGCTCAAAAGTTGACTCTGTTTCTTACCTGCTCAGAGATGTATGGCTCTCCTTGACTTTTGGGATGACCCAGACTCTGCCTGACATAAGATTCTGGATTCAACCTCACTTTCCATCACTCTCTCCACTAAAACCACCACTCTTCTATCAGCTATCTTTTCATCCTTAGCAGGAAAAACTTGCAGAACTGTGAAGACAGAAGGATTCAATTCTCAAGAAGAAAATTATTTTTTATCTTTCTCTTGGCTCAGGATCTGCTTTTGGCAGTGAGAATTGCACAGATATGACAATGATATCTTAGTTGATCTTTCCTAGAGTCAGTAAATAAACAGACTTGAGGATGAAGTAGAAGTCAGCCTTCATGTCACCTGTGTCATCTCTCGTCTTAATGAGTGGGTGTGTCATGGGAGTGAAGACCATCAACTCTTTCATCTACAGTTTGTTTTTTTCCATGGGTCTGTTCTGTCTCTGATGCTACATTGTAGTCTCAAAAGACAAGATCTTTCTATTCCCCAGCGTACTTAGTACAACCCTTGGACAATGAAGTGGGGATATATATCTTTTATGATGGTGCTTCAAATTCTTGTATGCATCAATATTCAAGTTATCTTCTCCTAAATAAATAAAAGGATCTGGGAAAGAAGGAAAATAATAGTATGATGCAGACTTAAATTTTTCCTATCTATTAGCAGTCTAAAGGACATCCAAGTTCTCAACCCAGAGAAAATCAGAGCAGTTGACTTATTAAACTGGTGTGATAATGCTCTTCACTAAAGCAAAAGGAATTGTTACACTGGTTTGTCCAATAACATAGTGATTAAAGAAACATCTCAGGCTACTTTTAACACATCAGATTTGTTCTGAAACTTTAATGGAATCAGAGAGTTACTTTTCATAGGGAAAATGTATTTCCACTCTCTTCCCACCTGTCTTCCACTTCCTCATTCCATTGCCTTATTGGTCAAAGAAAAATCAGATCTGAACCTGAGAGTTTAAGATTATTTCCAAGTTATGCTTAAAATTCAATACAGATAAACCCTGAGGCAGTATAATCTCCAAGTGCTGTCAAATAAAAAGAAGCAAAAATAACTATTACTAAACACTTCTTCATCACGACCTGAATTTCCTACCAGATGGAAAATTCCTCAATTGCAGTGGGGAAGGTTCTCAGCAACTGAGGTTTCACATTCCATTGCAAATTGAAAGAGATGGGGTGTTTGTTTCTATGGCGGTGGGGGCGGGGGGCGAAAGCACTACCAACAGCAACAACCCATATTAATCACCTCTCTGGCTCTCTGACCAGATGTACAGAATGTTTCATGGTCTGTAAATTAGATTAGACTTTCATGACGATGAAGGTCATGAGTCAGTGAGTGACCTGTGATATGAGTCAATCAGGAAGGTGCTTGTCTAGTTGTCTGCACCAACCCCTCAGATGGAAACAGGGTTGATATTTTTCTGGTAGAGTGGCCACCTTTAATACTGGGAGGCTCCAGGAAAAGGGAAATGAGAAAAAGTGGTTAGACAGGTTTATGGCCATGTCTGAGGAAGAGAAGATAGGGGAGATGCTGGTGGATGTGGGTGGGGAAGGGATGGGCTGGGTTGTGTCCTCTTGTTCCTTCATTTAGAGTCCTGTCCTCTTCTGACCATAAAATACAGGTGAAAGTTTAGGCAAGTGTGTGAACAAAAGTCATGAAGAATGAATTCTGATGTTTAGTTTCTCCAAAGGGAAAGAGAGATGACATGGAAGACAACTTTTGCAGAAAGAAAAGACTATTTTTATTAAACTACAAAGTAGAATGAGGAAAATGAATCTGACCATTGTTATAGGCACCAGTTGTTTATGTGTTTGAAGAGTCTGCCAAATGAAAATTTGAGGAATTTTTCTTTGACTATGGTTAATATATTAACAATATTTCCTAATATAGTTTTATCTAAGAAGGAATTCTTAAGAAGCAACATTTTAGATACTGACAGGTTTGAGGGAAGTTGATCTGTGATGAATGATTTGTGAGATATGGTAGACTAAATATAAATACAGACAGTTCCCAGCTCACCAAGTGGTGATACTCTTTTTAAATGGACTGTTTAGAACTTGCTATCCATTTTAAAAAAATATTTATTTATTTGGCTGTAACAGGTCTTAATTGTGGCATGTGAAATCTAGTTCCCTGACCAGGGATTGAACTCAGGACCCCTGCATTGGGAAAATGGAATCTTAGCCACTGGACCACCAGAGAAACCCACTATCTTATTTATTTACTTATATTCATCCTTTTATGCAAAAAGATTATTTAAGCCCTGATATATGTAAGTCACAATTCTGAACTTTTCAGACTCCAAGATGAGTTAAATCCAGGGCAAATCGTGAGTTATTTCAAAGTCTAGGAAGGAAGATATGTTTAAAATTAATTCTAGTATTTGATAAAAATCACCTAGCCTCAAAAAAGAAAAGATACACAAAGAGATTAAAAAAAAAAAAAAAAACAGAAACAGAAGTTCAGAGAGTGAGGACTCACAGATAGAGAATTAACATTATCCGAACTGGTGAGTCCTGGGGTTTGAGCATGGATTTGGGAGACAGCCCAGGCAAATTTGAATCTGAGACTCACTTCTTACTAATCATGTAACCACTCTGGGCTTCAGTTTCCTCATCTATGGGAAGGAAGTCATAGAAATGTGGGTACTTCAAGAGTCATTATAAGGGCTTCCCTGGTGGCTCAGCGGTAAAGAATCTGCCTGCGATGCAGGAGATAAAGGACTTGCAGGTTCGATCCCTGGGTTGGGAAGATCCCCTGCAGGAGCGCATGGCAACCCACTTCTGTATTCTTGCCTGAAAAATCCCATGGACAGAGGAGCCTGGCAGGCTACAGTCCACGGGGTTGCAGAGTCAGACCTGACAGAAGTGAAATCGAGCGCAGCACAAGCATAGAAGATATTATAAGGGTTAGTTGGGCAAGAAGTGGGTGAAAAGGGAAGAAGCTCTTATGTAGCCCAGGTGAGGAGCTACTGCCTGTGTGAGCTAAGAACACGGTATGGAAATAGACAGAGATATTAAGGAGACAGCACTGATAGGATTTGGTAATCCATAGGATATGAGAGGTGAGAGGAGTCAAGGATAACTCCCAGATCCCAGTAGTCAAGGTGGTTCTTTTGTTCCTACACTTGGATTTGTTCTTCATTTACCTTCTTGCCAATGGAACAAGAACAGACCTCACATGTCTAAATGCTTACTTTTTATTCCTGAGTTATTGCTTCACTGAAGCATGATCTTTGTGTTGTCTCTAGAACTTGAATGTTTATATTAATGGGAATTTTGTCATAATCTTTGAGAGAACAGAGTGGGTCTTGCATTTTTGACAGAGTTACCGGCTGCCTGATGGAAAGTCAGTACTCGGCAGGTGCCCTTTGCTTGGTTGGATGATCCATGTGTTACTTCTTAATTAACATCTCACAGTGGCATCATGTCATTTTTTCCCCCCATATTCAGAGACAAGAAAACCATGACTCAGGTTAAATAAATGCTAATAAGTAGAAAAGAAGAGGTTCAAAACCAAGTTTCTGACTTCATGTTCCTTTCTCTTTCCATTAAATGACTTTTGCCTCAAGGGATTAAACCAAGAAAAACTGAACAGATTATCTTCACCAAAATATTGCTGAGCTTTCTTCCTTTGCCTCTATGTGGTCATAAAGGTGACTGAAAAAGAATAGAAACAGTAAATAATGTGAATAAAATACAAGGGAACAGCAAGAGTAGAAGAGTTATCATTTTCATTAAATGACTACTGAATCAACAAAAACTTGGGCAAGATGAGATTAATACTGTTACAATGCAGTCAGGTGAATCTTAGCCACACAACACTCAAGGCGGGTGCATCTTCCTGACCCCTTTTGACAGATCACTTTCCGTATTCTCATTTCCTCACAACATTCATTCTTTTCAGATCATCATCTGAGATATTTTATGTACCAATTATTTTCTATTTTCTGCATGAGATTATCAACTCCTTTGGGTTGGGGATCATGGTGTCTCGTTCCCTGCTGTGTCTCTGGAGCCTAGAAAAACAGTAGCAGGTAGTAATCATTCAACAAATATTTGTTGAATGAATGAACTTTATAAAAAATAAAAATTTTATTTTTCAGGAAAAAATAACTTTTAAACCGTATAGTATAAACCAAACAACTTGTTGAATTTAACTTTCACCATTGGTTACAGAAACCTGTGTTCAGCTAATATTTTGGAGGGTAATTTTACTATTTCTTTTCCTTCTTCTGATGCTAAGAATTGTAAAAGATATAATATGGCAGTAATCTTAGGGAAAAGATTGTTATAAAGATTCGTGCATTATAAGCCCTAAGAAGGAAACTTACAATGCCACATTGTATTTTATAGCTAGAGCAATGTTGAATGAATCATTCAGAGAATTTTTAAAAATTGATTTATTTTTTAATTGAAGGATAATTGCTTTACAGAATTTTGTTATTTTCTGCCAAACATCAACACGAATCACTCATAGGTGTACATATGTCCCCTCCCTCTTGAACATCCCTTCCATCTCCCTAGAGCCCCTGTTTGAGAATTCTTAAGATGTGTGAAAACACTCATTTTATGGAAGGAAATTCTAACCCATCAGTGCTATATGCTTTGACACAAAATTCAGGGGTTAACAGTCAAACCGGAAACAAGAATGTCTTTGTATGTAGACAGTAGAAAACTTTGTTGTTGTTATTTAGGTGCTAAATCATGTCTGATTCTTTTGAGACCCTATGGACTATAGCCCACCAGGCTGCTTTGTCCATGGGATTTTCCAGACAAGAATACTGGAGTGCATTGCCATGCCCTCCTCCAGGGGATCTTCCTGACCCAGGGATCAAACTGGAGTCTCCTGTACTGGCAGAAGATTCTTTACCTCTGAGCCACCTGGGAAGCCCAGTAGAGAACTTTAATTCTTTGACAAAAACAAAGCTTAATTTCAAATACCAACACGTGTTCCTACATAAAAGAAAATCATGGTCATTTTAAACTGAGGAAGGGGAAACATCCATACTATAATTTAGAGACTGAGGCCTAAAATGAATAATTTGGGAGAGGTGATGACACATAACATATAACTTGCAATGGGGAAAGCAATAGTGGACACCAAAGGAGTATTTACATTTAAATTTTTGTATAAGTACATCGACTAGTTTTAATTAATTTAAGGTAAACAATAAAAGATTGAAGGCAGGAGAAGGGGATGACAGAGGATGAGATGGTTGGATGGCATCACCGACTTGATGGACATGAGTTTGAGCAAGCTCTGGGAGTTGGTGATGGACAGGGAAGCCTGGTGTGCTGCAGTCCATGGGGTCGCAAAGAGTCGGACACAAATGAGCAACTGAACTGAACTGAAACAATAAACAGAACAGAAAATAATACCTTTCAATTCATTATAATAACTGTCTTCATTCTTCCAAAGAAATGACAATTTCACTTTTAACTAGTTTTTTAATAGAGACATCAGAAAAAAGTATCTGATACTTTTTAATCTTATAGTGACTTGATATCCAATAGTAGGTGGGTAAGGTTATCTGGGATAAACACAAATCAGTGGCTATATAGCCTGAGTTATAAAATTGCCTTTGTGAAACAATGGAACTCCTTGAAATGAGATCCTTCCTGGTGCCACCCCTAAATCCTGTCCAGCTTCATTCTATCCATTCCCTATCACATCCTTGAACTTGAATGTCTGATGGGTGTGTAGCCCGTGCAATAGTACAGGTTGTGCGTCCATAAAGCTGGCCTTAATTAAGTGTTCTGCTCAGAATTTCCCTATAATTCTCAATATTTTTAACGGCACACTTGAACGCAACATATTTGAATTTTCTATTCACCTATCTGCTTCCTCGTCGGGAATGCACTCCACCTGGGAAGGGACCACATTTGCTTCATTCTTGAATTATTAATTCATTCATCTATTGTGTTAGATGCTAGGAATATAAAAGACAAAGGGAATTTCCTTGTGATCCAGAGGTTAAGGCTCCATGCTTCTACGGCAGGGGTACAGTTTTGATCCCTGGTCAAGGAACTAAGATCCCTCATGCCATGTGGCACAGTCAAAGAAAAAAATGAAAAAAAAAGGGAGGATGTATCTTTGCTCTCAAGATTCTTAATGAAGAAGAGTGAGATGCATGTGCTGCTCTAAGTTGCTTCGGTCGTGCCCGACTCTGTATGACATTATGGATTATAGCCTGCCAGGCTTGGCTCAGATGGTAAAGAATCTGCCTGTAATGCAGGAGACCTGCATTCGATTCCTGCGTTAGGAAGATGCCCTGGAGAAGGGAAAGGCTATCCACTCCAGTATTCTGGCCTGGAGAATTCCATGGACAGTCCAGGGGGTCACACAGAGTCAGACACAGCTGACAGACTTTAACACAGGCTCCTCTGTCCAGGGGATTCTCCAGGCCAGAATACTGGAGACTGTTGCCATGGCCTCCTCCACAGGATCTTCCCAACCCAGGAATCAAACTCGCGTCTCTAAGTCTAATGCATTGGCAGGTAGGTTGTTTACCACTGGCTCCACCTGGAAAGCCCATGAGATACGTAAGCAGATGCTTATAAACACAAGTAGTGAGTAAGGGTAAAAGGTTTAGACAGGAAATTACTGGTGCTTGGAGGAAGGTCACCTAACCAGGCTAAGGGATAGGTATGACTGGATTTCAGGATAGGCTTCCTGTATGAGTGATTGATGCTTGATACCTAAGGGCTTAATAGGAATTAGCCTGATGTAGTTCCAGGAGTTGAACAAATGGAAGTGTTACAACACTTGACACTGCTGATGGTCATGACTGGTAGGGATAGGGAGGGATTTCGTTAAGGAGTATGCAGCAATTAGAGCCCAAAGGGAAACAGCAATGAGAGAAAGATCTGGAGAGATTCTGGGCGGTCTTATGTATCATGTTGTCCAATAGGTCATTGCTGTCCAATAGAAATAAAGTGCAAATAATGGGTGGAATTTTAAACTATCTAGTAATGGCATTAAAAATTAAAATCAGTTCAGTTCAGTTCAGTTGCTCAGTCATGTCTGACTGTTTGCGACCCCATGGACTGCAGCACGCCAGGCCCCCATGTCCATCACCAACTCCCAGAGCTTACTCAAACTCATGTCCATTGAGTCAGTGATACCATCCTACCACCTCATCCTCTGTTGTCCCCTTCTCCTCCCACTTTCAATCTTTCCCAGCATCAGGGTCTTTTCAAACAACTCAGTTCTTCGCATCAAGTGGCCAAAGTATTGGAGTTTCAGCTTCAACATCAGTCCTTCCAATGAATATTCAGGACTGATTTCTTTTAGGATGCACTGGTTGGATCTCCTTGCAGTCCAAGGGACTTTCAAGAGTCTTCTCCAACACCACAGTTCAAAAGCATCCATTCTTCAGCGCTCAGCTTTCTTTATAGTCCAACTCTCACGTCCATACATGACTACTGGGAAAACCACAGCCTTGACTAGATGGACCTTTGTTGGCAATGTAATGTCTCTGCTTTTTAATATGCTGACTAAGTTGGTCATAACTTTTCTTCCAAGGAGTAAGCGTCTTTTTATTTCATGGCTGCAGTCACTATCTGCAGTGATTTTGGAGCCCCCCAAAATAAAGTCAGCCACTGTTTCCACTGTTTCCCCACCTATTTGCCATGAAGTGATGGGACACTTGTTTCACGGATGCCTTGATCTTAGTTTTCTCAATGTTGAACTAGAACCAGGTAAAATTAATTTTTGCAATCTATTTGTCTCTCTCTGTCTATATATATATATATATATATATATATATATATACATACATACACACACGTATACATATATATATATATTAGTTTCAAGGGCACAACATAATTATTCAATATTTGTGTATATTGCAAAGTGATCACCACAGTAAGTTTAGCGAACATCACTTACCACACAGTTACAATTTTTTTTCTTGCAATGAAACTTTTAGGATCTACTCTCTAAGCAACTTTCAAATATATAGTAAAGTGTTGCTAATTATACTCACAATGCCACACATTATATTTGCATAACTTACTTATTTTAAACAGAAAGTTTTTTCTTTTTGACCCTCTTTACCCATTTTGCACACCCTCAACCTCCACCTCTGGCAACTGCCAACCTGTTCTCTATAACTTTGAGTTTGCTTTCTGTTGTTGATGTTAAGGGATATGTTATTAATGACTTGTTATCATTTCAACATGTATTCAATGTAAAAATTATTATGGAGGCAGTTTGCATTTCTCTTGTTTTAAGTCTTTGAAATACAATGTGTTTTATTCTTAGAATGTGTCTTAATCAAAACAAGCCACATTTCAAGTGCTTGCTAGTCATCCATAGCTAGCGGCTACCACATGTGGGAATGCTCTAGACTAACTTATCCAAGACCTCCAGTCCTGCAAACCTCTCAGGGAAAACACTTGCTTATCTGCCTGATATAGATCTCTTTTGGAGATTCAAACAAGCAATTAATTTATTCAAGTCTTCCGAGAGAAGAGTGGTTGTACTATGTACTGTTTCTCCAACTTGTGTAACCACAGAACCCTTCACTGGCCCCAGTGCCATCAGTCATCATGGGACATGCCCTGGGGCAGTTCTACTCCACGTGGTTGCTGAAGGGCCTTTCAGTGAAGGGGAGGGAGAGAGATGCCCGGCAGCTCATTCTAGCAGCAGCTTGAAAGACAGGATGAGGGGAGGGAGGATGGGTACAGAGGTCTGTAAGGAGGCTGTCTTTGGGAATAATGCAAGGCACTAGGGCAGATGTCAGAGAGGACCACGGAGGTCTTCACTGTTCCATTCAGAAAATAACTCTTTATTTAATAAAGAATTTGAACTTGCAGGGATTGCACTGGGCCTCTTCCCAAGTTTTAGATTCTATGAAAATAGTATTCTTGTTCATTTTCAATTGTTTTGATCAATAATTAAATCTTCGTTAAATAAAGAATTTGTCACATGTTAGTCAAAATTTTCGTGGAAGACACACTCAGTAAAAACCTGCTCACTTTTATTGAGTCCAGTTTTTAAAAATTTAAGCAGATTTGCCTCTGGGAAGATTTTCTATTTTTTTCCCCCTTTTTGTATCTTCACTGCACTCCATTGTTGCATTTTCCATTTCTATTATAATCACAATTTTTCCTTGTTCTAAAGGAATAAAAAAGAAAATGTAATTGTAATCAAGATGCATGAATTCTTTGAAAAATTTACAAAATTTTAATGTATTGTCAAAAATTATAAATTATAATAAGGTAAAGAAAATAAAATGCTACCTCTGGTTTAAAGTGTATTTTTATTTTGAAACATATAATTCATTAAAATGTAAACCAAAGTACTAATGATAAAGTACAGTAAGACTTAAAATTATTCAAGCAAGACAAAATTTTTGTTGAATTTTTAAAAAACTTAAATGTACAAGATTTTAAAAACAATGATATTGTATTGAATATTTATAAAAACACAAGTATTACAATTTTAATATTAATATCCACCTCATTGCTAATATTAAAACTGATATCATGTGTCATACATGCTCTATCTAGATAGATATGCTTATATAGAAATTTAAGAGTTAAATGAATTATTTAACACTGCAAATTGTTCCCTAGATACTTGCAACAGTGGCAAGTATCGTTGCAATTTTTGAGTCCGTCTAGAACCACCAAGCCTAATCCTAATATTTGTGGGATTTGAAGCAAGATATGAAGATTCAGGTGTCACATATCTAAATACATAAAGGTTATAAATCTTAGTAACAAATCATAGGGCTTCCTTGGTGGTCCAGTAGTTAAGAATCCCCCTTGCAATGCAGGGGGCATGGGTTCAATTCCTGGTCTGGGAAGATCCTGACTAAGGCCATCACCACAAATACCGTGCCCGCAAACTTGAGTGCCTGGAGCCTGTGCTCCGCAACCAGGAGCTACTGCAGTGAGGGATCCGTGCTCCGCAGCTAGAGAGCAGCTCCCGCTCACTGCAGTTAGAGGAAGCCCGGGCACAGCAACAAAGACAGTGCAGGCAAAAATTTAGTAATCAGAAAAAATTTTTTAGTCCTTAAAATTTGCCCTCTTAAAAAACCCCATAAAATAAAATATGTGATTTTCCCTGATTGTTGATGAATATACCTTCTTATGGATCTGAAAGTCAGAATCCAATTAAGAGCTCCTGGGCTTCTAGGAGGCCATGTCAGAAGGTCACAGCAAAAGCAAAACTGCCCTGAAGCTTCAGCCCCACACGTCACACCCTTTTCTTGACACCTTCTTGCACACTTGCATGTGGACATTCTAGTTCACGTGTCCACGCTCCAACTGTGTCAGCCACAAACAGCTACTCTGGGTGTCTCTCAGGCTCAGGTGTATACACAGCAGTGTTCAGTCCGTCTTCCCGAGCAAGGATTTGGGAGGGGCCGGCATAGCCCCTGGTGACAGCTCAGGGCTATAGGGACCAGGGATTCTGGGATGGGAGGCGATAAGACTGCAGGTTGGCACATCGTGGCCTCTATACTCCTAAGCCTGTGAGGGGAGGCCTGGCCAAAGGAGCTCCTTAAAGTACAGGCTCAGGGCTAAACCCTGAGGGTGCTACTCAGAACCATAAACTGGAGCACAGAGGGGGAAAAAAGCATTCTGTGAACAAACGTTCAGTCACGCTACCTGAGAGGAAGTACTTTGACAAATGTATTAGCTTGCTAGAGCTGCCATGATAATAAAGTACTGCAGACTAGGTAGCTTAAACCACAGAAATTTATTTCCTTAGTTGTGGGTGTCAAAAGTCCCAAATCAAGGAGTCAGCAGAGTCGGTTCCCCCGAGGCCTCTTCTTGGTTTACACAAACATGCTCAGTCGCTCCGTCCTGTCTCGTCATGACCTCGTGGACTGTAGTCTGCCAGGCTTCTCTGGCCGTGGAATTATCCCTGCAAGAACACTGGAGGGGGTTGCCATTTTCTCCTCCAGGGAATCTTCCTGACCCGGGGATCAGACCCGCCTCTCCTGCGTCTCCTGCTTTGGCGGTTGGATTCTTTACCACTAAGCCCCCTGGGAACCTTCCTCCTTGAAGAAGGTGGCTGCCTTCTCCCTGTGTGCGCACACCGTCTCCATCTGTGTGTGTCTGTGTTCAAACTTCCTCTTCTTATGAGAACGTCAATAGTATCGCATTAGGGTCCATGCTGATGACCTCTTTTTAACGTAATTACTTCTTTAAAGACGTTCTTTCCAAATACAGTCATATTCTGAGGTACTGGGGTATAGGACTCCAACACAGAAATTTGGGGAGGACACAATTCATCACAGCAAGTTTATTCATTTGCCTCTCTTTTCACCTAAACACTTGCCCACTTAAATTCCTCGGCAACATGAAGGGAGCAGTGTTTTTTCTCTTATCTAGGTAATGACACAAATGTCACCTTTAACAGCATTCACGTGGTTGGTTGCATTTTGTTTCAGGAACCTAAGGGGAGACATGTGGATAAGAGACTGGAGAAGGGTTTCCTTGGGGCTTGAACACTGTTAGTCACGAAAGTAGATGTTTGGAGTTATGGGCTGACTATTTCAGTGCGGAGCATCACATCCTAAGTGATAGTCACTGCATATTCATCAACCACTTTTTGTGTTTGTGATATGCTGGTCTTTCTACAGCACAGTGTCAGGAGAAGGGCCTCTCTTGTCTAAGTATCCAAGTTGAACTCTGAGGAGTGATGAGGGCTTCTACTGGAGTTGAGCAAGTAGAAATCAAGGAATAGAGAGGAGCGGGAAATTTGATAAATATTTACACACTGCAAAAATCTGTAGGATTTATAGTAAGGGGTGAGAAAGAGGAGGGTGTCGAGAGCAGTTCCTTGGGGTCTTTCTTGGGTGGTGAGGTGAACAGTAATATTGGTAACCAAGGGGCAAAATTTAGAGAATCTACTTAGGAAAAACCAGAAATTACATATGGTGTGTACAAATTCCACAGGTAGATTATGTCGATCTTAACCTCTTAAGTTGATGTTCCTGTCATCCATACGGCCTAGTTAATTAGGCCAGCCAGCAGAATTTGATTTATAAGTTATGGTGGTGGTTGGTATGCTAATTAATAACCAACATACTTCGATTGAAAAGTGAATTACCCAAGTTTACTGGTGATAATATAGCCGTGTTAAAAGGAAGAAAGAAAAGGGAAAAAGCAAGAATGTGACATTTAAAACAGTTGCCCCTACCACCCCCAAAAATTGTGCCAAACCAAACATAAAAGAACAAACAGAAGGAAGTCTTTCTGGAAGAATACAGTGATGACATTGGCCTGGGGCCTCTAGAGACACCTCTGCCAATGCCAGTGACACAAAATTCACTGATTCATTTCTAGTGTATTTATTCCTTTGGCATCAAATGAAAGGTATTGGTGGTAACTACAATTAAGCCAAGTTTTGAATTCCAGGAAAGTTCAACAAACTTTTTTTTTTTAAAAAGACTTATGCTTACAAAGCCTATTGTATAGAATAGCCAAAAGATAGCAATGACACTAACATCCATTAGCAGATGAATTGATAAACAAAATATGGATATGAACAAAATGTGCAATAAGAACATTGCATGCTCAGACATGTCAGACATTTTGTATGTGTGTGTGTGTGTGTCCAATGTTTTGGGACTGCACAGACTGTAGCCCAGCAGGCTCCTCTGTCTATGGGATTTTCCAGGCAAGAATACTGGAGTGGATTACTATTTCCTTCTCCAGGGGATCTTCCCGACCCAGGGATTGATCCTGAGTCTCCTGTGTCTCTTGCATTATTACACTGTGCCACCTCGGAAACCCATTATGAGCGTTGTTCAGCCATTAAAAAGGAATGGACATCTGATGTATTATAATGTGGACTAGCCTTGAAAACATTGTGCTAAGTGAAATAAGCCAGAAATAAATGGACAGATATCATATGGTTCTACTTTTACTAAGTGTCTAGGGGAGGCAAATTTATAGAGATTAGATTAGACATTATAGAAAGTAGATTAGACGTTACCAGAGGCTGGCAGGAGGAGGAATGGGATGTGATTGTTTAATAGGTCCAGAGTTACTGTTGTGATGAAAAAATATTGCAAATTGATAGCAGTGATTGTTATACAACATCCTGAAAGTAATCAATGTCACTGAATTGTATACTGAAAAGCAGTCAAATGGAAAATTTTATGTTATACATGTTCTACCACAATAATGGAAAAAGAAAAACAGGGTTTGAGAACAAAATAGGATTGAGTATGGCAAATAGATGGGGAAACAGTGGAAACATGGCTGACTTTATTTTGAGGGGCTTCAAAATCACTACAGAAGGTAACTGCAGCCATAAAATTAAAAGATGCTTACTCCTTGGAAGGAAAGTTATGACCAACCTAGACAGCATATTAAAAAGCAGAGACATTACTTTGTCAACAAAAGTCCGTCTAGTCAAAACTATGGTTTTTCCGGTGGTCATGTATGGATGTGAGGGTTGGACTATAAAGAAAGCTGAGCACTGAAGAATTGATGCTTTTGAACTGTGGTGTTGGAGAAGACTCTTGAGAGTCCCTTGGACTGCAAGGAGATCCAACCAGTCCACTGTAAAGGAGATCAGTCCTGAAAGTTCATTGGAAGGATTGATGTTGAAGCTGAAAGTCCAATATTTTGGCCACCTGATGCGAAGAGCTGACTCATTTGAAAAGGCCCTGATGTTGGGAAAGATTGAGGGCAGGAGGAGAAGGGGATGACAGAGGATGAGATGGTTAGATGATGTCACCGACTCAATGGATATGAGTTTGGGTAAACTCTGGGAGCTGGTGATGGATAGGGAGGCCTGGCATGCTGTGGTTCATGGGGTCGCAAAGAGTTGGACATGACTGAGCTACTAAACTGAACTGAACCCACAGTTTTCACCCTGAAAAAACAGTCCTTTGTGTTTTAAAGTGAAATACTTGTGTTTAAAGTAAAAATACCAAAGAGAAGTAGATATGGACTTACACTCCAATTACCAATTAAAGGACCCACATTGTATCCTAGAATATAACAACTTTCTGTTTAATAGATGCTGATTAGCATTTGAAATAAGGTTTTTGGGTCATCAGTTCATTTTCAAGGTAAGAAATGCAATCTAAATACATCTTCAGAGATGAGTTCCTCTGGGTCATTCCTACTGGCTAGATTCACAGGAAGTGCCCTACTTTTAAATGTAAAAACAAAAAAACAAAAAAGTCAAACACTCTGCAAGATTTCTTCATAGGGAAAATATGCTTTATAAGTGAATTGAAGCAACATTGCCCCAACAGTCTCTTTTCTCAAACTTACAAGTCCTTTTTTTCCCCTTAAGGCAACAGATCTATTTTTTTCTGCTTTTATTTTTTGTTTTTTAAAGTAAACGTTTAATTTTTGAACATTTTTAGATTTATAGAAACGTTAAGAAGATTGGTTCCATGCACTGTAAACTCATTTCCCCTATTGTTAACATTATTATGGTACATTTGTCACCATTAGTAAGCCAATATTAATATAGTATATTCAGATACCCATAGCTTTTTTCTGATGTCTTATTTCTATTCCACGATCCTACACAGGATACCACACTACATTTAGTTATTTTGTCTCCTTAGGATACTCAAGAATGGGACAGTTTCTCAGACTTCCCATGTTTTTTTCATGACTTTGACAGTAGTGAGGACAATTTGGTCAGGAATTTTGTAGCATGTCCTTTATTTGGGGTTTCTTGGATGTTTTTCTTACGATTAGACTGAAGTTATGAGCTTGGGGGAGGAAGATCACACAAGTAATTTCCATTCTCATCATATCCCCATACTGAGGGTACTTGCTATCAATAGGATCTAAGACCGCTGCTGTTAACCCTGACCACCTGGCCAAGGTAGCGTGTGTCCGACTCTCCACCGTAGAGGAGCTCTCCTCCCCACCTCGTCTGTGCTGCGTCCTCTAGAAGGAAATCACTGGTACAGTTCCTGCTTAACGGGGCGAGAGTTACTTATGTCCGCTCCTTGAGCAGAGAGTAGAACTTAGCAGCCCAAAGTGTGATCCTTAATGTTGCAAAATCTTTCTGGAGGGTTAAAGGGCATCTTCATTGAGAATACTTAGATCAACATTGACTCATGATAAAAATCTCCAGAAAGTGGGCATAGAGGGAAACTACCTCAACATAATAAAGGCCATATATGATAAATCTGGACTTCCCAAGTGGTGCGAGTGGTAAAGAACCTGCCTGCCTATGCAGAAGACATAAGAGACGTGAGTTCCATTGCTGGGTTGGGAAGATCCCCTGGAGGAGGGCATGGCAACCCACTCCAGTATTCTTGCCTGGAGAATCCCATGGACAGAGGAGCCTGGTGGACTACAGTCCCTAGGGTCACAAAGAGTTGGACACAACTAAACTAGCATAGCACACACATGACAAACCCACAACTAACATAACACAACGGTGAAAAGCTGCAAGCATTTCCTCTAAGATGAGGAAGAAGACAAGGATGCTCACTATCACCACTTTTTTCCAACATAACTTGTAAGTAGCCAAGCAACCAGAGAAGTAAAAGAAATGAAACTGAAAAAGAAGAAGTCAAACTGTCCCTCTTTGCAGATGACGTGACACTGTACATAGAAAACCCTAAAGGCACTGCTAGAAAACTTCTAGAGCTCATCAATGAATTTGGTAAAGTTGTAGGAAAGTTAATTAATTAACAAAATTAATATACAGAGATTATTTTTACTAAGGACAGACATCAATCAATCAGGATTGGATTGTAACTCAAAGTATGAATAGCCACATGGCCATATGGATTTAAATAAATGATTAAATAAATAGGCAAATAGGAGAGAATAGATGAATCCCCTGTGCAGAACAGTTCTGTGTAACTTTTGTAGATCTAAGCTTTATACCTGTAACTTTCACTTCAACATCCTATAAAATTGTGTGATTTATTAAAAATATTATATTTGAAGAGGTAAGACTAAGAGATGATAAGGCTATGGGGCATTCTTTAAGTGAAGTGAGCAAACTAAAGGTGGGGTAAAGCCACTATTGGGCAGTTTTTCATCTGCCTCATCCTTAGGTTTTCTTGGTAATGAGCCTTATCTGACAATTACTACTTATTCCTGCTTAGATCTTAAGAGGACATTCCTCTCACATCTCCCCATATCTGTTTGAATTTCCAGATGTATGTGTCCTTTATGAGTATATTTACGTCCACATATACTCACCAAAAATGTAAAGAAAGTTTTGTTTTCATTTGTCGCTAAAACAAAACGGCAGTGTTTACTAGCTTCTGAAAACCACAACAATGGTGGGATGCAGTCATCTTCCTGGTCATTCATCACTGAGAGCAGCAGAGTGTAAGGACTGCACTGACTCACTGGCAAACCCCGCAGCCTCACCCCTGGGGCTCATGAAATGCAAATTCAAAGGAGGGGTGAGCCGAGTGGCTAAGCCTGTGGTCATTTACAGTAAGTTACGCGTTGTTCAGAAATGAGCACCAACAATGGCTAGTTTAAAAAAGCAGAACAAGCGCAGCACAACTGCTGAAAAATACATTTCTCTTCACCAGTGTTGACAGTTGGAGGCATTTGAAATCGTGGCAACGCCTTGTTCAGCCCCGGTGATTCTTTGCTGTGTGATCTTGGTCACAGTGTGTGTCTGGCTCCAGCATCTGGGTAACTGTGAGTGACAACGCTCCCCAGAGAACCTTTTGGAAATGAGAGGGCATCTCACACCACTCTCCTATCTTCAAAGAAATGGCAAGCCACAGGGAGCATTCATATATTCTCAAGTAACAATCTTGCCTTTAAAATCCTATCCTTCTATTACAGACGTAACAGCAGTTAGGGTAGATATGAGCCTGAAGGAAAGGCAATCCTTACAGAGAAACTCTTAAAAATCCAAATTAGGTTGAAATTATAAATAACAGATGTGCTTTTAGAAATAACTTATCCCATCCTACAAGCCAGATAGAGCAGAAATCAGTTGTCATATAAGATCTACAAAATTTCAGTACCTATAGGAATGTCAGGTGTATATGCTTGGTCACTCAATTGTATCTGACTCTTTGTGACCTCTTGGCCTGTAACCCACCAGGCTCCTCTGTCCATGAGATTTTTCAGGCAAGAATATTAGTGTGGGTTGCCATTTCCTTCTTCAGGGCATCTTCTCAACCCAGGGATTGGACCCAGGAGTCCTGCATTGCAGGTGGATTCTTTATCCACTGAGCCATCAAGGAAGCCCCTATAAGAATGATACAGCTGGATTGAAAGATTTCTTTTCTTTCAATATCAAGAGAAAGATATCTTTCTCTTGGAAGTCAACTCCCAACATACATATAATGATGATGTGCCTAAAGAGCACCAAAGGCATAAAGATTTTCAATGGGTTTAACTAAATAAAAGATTCAAAATGTTCACATTTAAGGACATTCATTCCTGTCCCTGGCCAACATTTCATGCTGATTTGAAATTGTTAAACTACTGCAGAAGTGATGCAATATTGTAATTACTCTGTGGGGCTTGGGTACATTATTTTTGTAATTTCCTTTACATCATGGAATTATTTTCTTTCCAGGAGTATATAAACACCCAAAGAAAGGACAAGGTCAGGTTGACAGATTGTGGGATTTATTTTGGTACCTAAGCTAATTAAAGTCGAAACTTACTGTAATCTTGAATGTTTGTGTTACTGACCAGGGTTCTTGGACTCTTTAATCAATAGAATTAGTTAAGAGGCCAGATGAAGAATTCAAGCAAGGCTTTATTGGGACTTAGGCTGTAGCAGGAGGGAGCGAGAACAAGTATTAGGTGTCCTTGCTCACTGCTTGAGGTAGGGAGGAGCTGCTTCCTTTAACGCGGTGAGGGTAGGGAGCGGGTCAGTGAGTGGGGCCAAAGGGGTCCCAGGTCCCAGCCTGTCTCAATGGTACCTGTTGTGGACTAAGTCGATATCCTTGGGCACCTTACAAAGCTCAGTTTGTGGGCAAGTGAGAAGAGGAAAGAGGATGGGAAGATTATTCCTATGCCACCCCACTCGGTCCCTTCTCCATCTCCCCAAAGGGCCATCCACGCTATTCTATTTACATCACTAGCAAAGACACAAGGGTCACCTTCCACTCTTCAGCTACAAATGAAGAAGTGACCTCTGAAACCCACAGGTATGACTGGCACTTAAATACTGACACAATATACAGGCTCTCAGAGTTCAGTCCACATTCTGCACTACTGCTGATGGTGTGAATTAGAGAGCTATTCTCTCTGCTGGCCTTTCTCCGTGGTAGATGCTATTCTTTGGCTTCAGTGTTTCCCCTTTTGAAATACATGCAGCACTTGCTGCCTCTATTAAGAATCTTGGCATTGTTGCAAATTCTGGAATAAGGCAAAGCATCAAAAATAATACTTCATTAAAATAATCTCCCTTTTATATTGGATTATAATCAGGTTAACTGGATTTCTAAAACAGGGATGGGAGGGAAGGGTGGGCTAGAGGGAAGTGAGAGGGTGCTGGAAGGAGAGGATATGGGTAAAAATTAGTACAAAGGAGGATTATACTCCCTTCCCCCAAAAGAGCTTTCTTGTCATCTTGCAAGGATTATATAAAACTTGTAAGTTATCTTTAAAGTAAATAAAATATTTAATTTAGTTAACTAGAAAATGTGCATCCTTCATATGATTATCGAGTGTCACTGCCAGTCACTGCAGTTGGAGCTAGGGATTTAGAGAGAGAACTGGGTTTCAGGTGCAGCCTCACAGAGCTACAGTTAGCATTAGAGGCAAAATGAAAGTACTTGCTCTTTCTGCTTGTGTTTGCATAAAGGGGACAAGTCATGGTCTCCAAAGTAACTGGAACAATATAAAAAGTTGTTGTTGTTGTTGTTGTTTTGTAAAGAATGATATAACTTGCTGATCATCTTATTGGTTATTTCACTTAAACATATCTACCTCTTCAGGTTACAATTCTAAACTCAAAATCAGGAGGACTGCCTACTACTGCCAGTTTTACCATTGATCTGGTTAAGATCTTGCCATTTCTTTCCTTCATATTTTTGCTTTCTGATCAGGTTAAAAATCTGTATCTACTTTCTAATTTGTAACATTAAACTTAGATATCTATTTCAACCCTTCTGGAGGAAGTCTGTGATGAATCATAAAGTGTTCTTTTAATGTAGAATGAACTGCATGTATGCCAATAGAGAATTAATAAAGAGTAGTGATTAATGCCTACCACAATATTCAGGAAGCTGGTCTTGTCTAGTTATTACACCATGCCTGAGCAGAATCACTGAGCTGAACTGAGCAGAATCATGATAAAGAGAAGAGAAGAGAAGATAGAGATGGAGCCTGGGTAGATGGGATATAAGATCAAGTTAGCAGGTTCATAGAGGTCACTGACACTTCAAAAGACTGAAAGGCTTTGAAATTTCATGAAGAATTGTCTCAGGTTTGGCAGATACGAAATTGTTGAATATTATCAGAGGAAAATGTAGAAAGGTAGAACTTTGTCTATCCCATCCAAGTTACTCTTTTGAATTACATGGCTTGAGATACTTCGGAAATCATATTAAATCTATCAGTTTAAACCTGTTTTATGTAATGCTTGTTACTAAACTAATTACATGAAATCATGAGCATTCAAAAGATTTTTAAAGAAGTTACTGGTTTTATTCTGGGGTAGTATTGGTTCTATGGGCTTCCCTCATAGCTCAGCTGGTAAATCATCTGCCTGCAACGCAGGAGACCCAGGTTCGATTCCTGGGTTGGGAAGATCCCCTGGAGAAGGAAATGGCAACCCACTCCAGTATGCTTCCTAGAGAATCCCATGGACAAGGGAGCCTGGCAGGCTATTGTCCATGGGATTGCAAGAGTTGGACACGACTTAGTCACTAAACGACCACCACCAATGGTTCCACACAAAAAAAGAAACTATACAAAAAAGATCTTCATGATCCAGAGGAACACGATGGTGTGATCACTCACCTAGAGCCAGATATCCTGGAATGCGAAGTCAAGTGGGCCTTAGGAGGCATCACTATGAACAAAGTTTGTGGAGGTGATGGAATTCCAGTTGAGCTATTTCAAATCCTCAAAGATGATGCTGTAAAGTGCTGCACTCAATATGCCAGCAAATTTGGAAAACTCAGCAGTGGCCACAGGACTGGAAAAGGTCAGTTTTCAGTCCAATCCCAAAGAAAGGTAATGTCAAAGAATGTTAAAACTACGGCACAAATGCACTCATCTCACTCACTAGCAACGTATTGCCCAAAATGCTCCAAGACAGGCTTCAACAATATGTGAACCATGAACTTTTGTATATTCAGGCAGGATTGAGAAAAGGCAGAGAAACCAGAGATCAAATTGCCAACATCCGTTGGATCATCGAAAAAGCAAAGGAGTTCCAGAAAAACATCTAATTCTGCTTTATTAACTATGCCAAAGCCTTTGACTGTGTGGATCACAATAAACTGTGGAAAATTCTGAAAGAGGTGGGAATACTAGACCACCTGACCTGCCTCCTGAGAAATCTGTACGCAGGTCAGGAAGCAACAGTTAGAACCAGACATGGAACAACAGACTGGTTCCAAATAGGAAAAGGAGTACGTCAAGGCTGTATATTATCACCCTGCTTTTTTAACCTATATGCAGAGTATATTATGCGAAATGCTGGGCTAGATGAAGCACAGGCTGGAATCAAGATTGCTGGCAGAAATATCAATAACCTCAGATGTGCAGATGACACCACCCTTGTGGCAAAAAGCGAAGAGGAACCAAAGAGCCTCTTGATGAAAGTGAAAGAGGAGAGTGAAAAAATTGGCTTAAAGCTCAACATTCAGAAAACTAAGATCATGGTATCTGGTCCCTTCACTTCATGGCAAATAGATGGAGAAACAATGGAAACAGTGACAGACTTTATTTTGGGGGGCTCCAAAATCACTGCAGATGGTAACCGCAGCTATGAAATTTAAAGAGTCTTGCTCCTTGGAATAAAAGCTATGACCAACCTAGACAGCTTATTAAAAAGCAGAGACATTACTTTGCCAACAAAGGTCCATCTAGTCAAAGCTCAGTGGTCATGTATGGATGTGAGAGTTTGACTATAAAGAAAGCTGAGCACAGAAGAATTGATGCTTCTGAACTGTGGTGTTGGAGAAGACTCTTGAGAGTCCCTTGGACTGCAAGGAGATCCAACCAGTCCATCCTAAAGGAGATCAGTCCTGAATATTCATTGGAAGGACTGATGCTGAAGCTGAAACTCCAATACTTTGGCCAGCTAAAACTCCCAATACTGATGCAACAAGCTGACTCATTGGAAAAGCCCTGATGCTTGGAAAGATTGAGGGCAGGAGGAGAAGGGGACAACAGAGGATGAGATGGTTGGATGGCGTCACTGACTCAACGGACATGGGTTTGGGTGGACTCTGGGAGTTGGTGATGGACAGGGAAGTCTGGTGTGCTGCAGTCAATGGGGTTGCAAAGAGTCAGACGCAGCTGAGCAACTGAACTGAACTGAACTGAACTGAACTGAACTGAGTAATGGTTCAGTGAGTTACTGAGGGAAAAAGATTGGAAGAGGAACAACATTAGAGAATATAGTCTGGTATTTGGGAGCCACTTTCCCCTGAAATGATTGCCAATTTCATTAACAGATAAGCCCTTATAGAGGCTCAACACCATCTTTGAATCATTCTAATCCATATTTACAATATTTTCAGATAGCAAGTACCTCAAGTCTAGCTACTTGCTAGAAGCAACAGTAAATCATCCTTACATAAAGATGATATCATTAAGAGCATAAAATTACTTCTAAATTTCTTCATATAAAATGTCCAGAACTGGGACTTCCCTGATAGTTCAGGGTTAAGAAACTTCTTTCCAATGCAGGGGGCATGGGTTCAATTCCTGGTCAGGGAACTAAGATCCCATATGGTTGGGGCATGACCAAAAAATTAATAAAATAAAATAGAATTCTTTAAAAAATGTCCAGAACCCAGTCAAAAGTAACAAAGCATAAAAGGAGATCATATGACCAAAAACCAAAATAAAGAACATTTCATAAACACAGACTCATATAGATATGGATATGGACAATGCACCTATCATTCATTTATTTTTAAATGCTCCACTTAATATGTCTAAGGAATTAAAAGGCAGGGCTGAAAATTTTGGTAAAGGACAAGAAGAGGATGGAAAGAGAAGCAACTGGAAATTTTAGAACTGAAAACTACAATATCTGAAATTAGAAATCAAAGGATGGATATACAAGATCTTTCCAGGGAAAAACTTACAGTCTGGTCCCAACATTTCAACAAAATTATGGTTCCAATTGTGTTGAAAGCATTTCAGGAAAAGTGTTCAGAGAGTTTCATTTTTCTACAGCTGACTGAATGAAGAATACATGCATTTAACTATATAATTCAACAGAAACAATTTAGGTATTTCAAGGTAGATACAGAAGACACCTGTTGTGACATGTATCTCTCACCAATTCCTCATTCCAAGTCAATAAATAATTCACGTTATTTTTATCCTACTCAACTCTGGCTTAATGTAACTTTCCTGTCCCTGAGCCCAAAGCTTAGGAATCCTCAAAACTTGGATTTACTTCCCTCTTATCAGGCCAAATGCACCAAAGAAAATACTTGATTAGTATTTAGAAATCTAGGCTGTATGCTTATCTTCACCACTATTTCTGACTGACATTTCCTTTTTTGGCTCTCTTTTCTTCCTTTGAAATATGAAAGATGGCACAGTTTCTTTTAGCTATAAAAGTCATGATGATGATGGTGATAGTGATTATTAGATTCTTTAAGGAAGGGAGAGTGTGTATTTTCGCAAAAAGAAAGAGAAGACAAGCAAAGCAAAAGATTTCAGAAATAAAGGGTAAAACATATGCCTTACCATGGGAGAAAGTTACAGTACACTCAGATTAACTGTGGGAAAAGAAAAAAGCCAGATACTGACCAATTTTTTAATGTTTTCTAGAAGGAGAAAATACCACATTTTACACTATGATTTTTAAAAAAGTCAACCCTGGAAATTTCTGTAGGTAAAAACCTAATACATAATAATAATTATCTCACTTGATATCTGTACGGTGCTTTCAGTTTACAAATTCTCTGTATGTTTCATCTTTTCTGATCTTCATAAGAAATCTATTAGATAGGTTGAACTCTACTAAACTATGAGGCTAACAAAAATTTTTTGCCCTTTTGTTCAGACCCTCAAGATGGTGTTCCACATTGAGGATGGATTTCTGCTGGATTTACGCTCTCATTTATCTCTCTCAGTTCAGTTCAGATTAGTCGCTCAGTTGTGTCCAACTCTTTGCAACCCCATGAACCGCAGCACGCCAGGCCTCCCTGTCCATCACCAACTCCCAGAGTCCACCCAAACCCATGTCCATTGAGTCAGTGATGCCATCCAACCATCTCATCCTCTGTTGTCCCCTTCTCCTCCTGCCCTCAATCTTTCCAAGCATCAGGGCTTTTCCAATGAGTCAGCTCGTTGCATCAGTGTTGGAGTTGCAGCTGGCCAAAGTATTGGAGTTTCAGCTTCAGCATCAGTCCTTCCAATGAACACCCAGGACTGACCTCCTTTAGGATGGACTGGTTGGATCTCCTTGCAGTCCAAGGGACTCTCAAGAGTCTTCTCCAACACCACAGTTCAAAAGCATCAATTCTTCTGTGCTCAGCTTTCTTTATAGTCAAACTCTCACATCCATACATGACCACTGGAAAAACCATAGCCTTGACTAGATGGACCTTTGTTGGCAAAGTAGTGTCTCTGCTTTTTAATATACTGTCTAGGTTGGTCATAACTTTCCTTCCAAGGAGTAAGTGTCTTTTAATTTCATGGCTGCAGTCACCATCTGCAGTGATTTTGGAGCCCAGAAAAATAAAGTCAGCCATGTTTCCACTGTTTCCCCATCTATTTCCCATGAAATGATGGGACCAGATGCCATGATCTTAGTTTTCTGAATGCAGAGTTTTAAGCCAACTTTTTCACTCTCCTCTTTCACTTTCATCAAGTGAAGAAGTTCCTCTTCACTTTCTGCCATAAGGGTGGTGTCATCTGCATATCTAAGGTTATTAATATTTCTCCTGGCAATCTTGATTCCAGCTTGAACTTCCTTCAGCCCAGCGTTTCTCATGATGTACTCTGCTTATAAGTTAAATAAGCAGGGTGGCAATATACAGCCTTGACGTACTCCTTTTCCTATTTGGAACCAGTCTGTTGTTTCATGTCCAGTTCTAACTGTTGCTTCCTGACCTGCTTACAGGTTTCTCAAGAGGCAGGTCAGGTGGTCTGGTATTCCCACGTCTTTCAGAATTTTCCAGTTTATTGTGATCCACACAGTCAAAGGCTTTGGCATAGTCAATAAAGCAGAAATAGATGTTTTTCTGGAACTCTCTTGCTTTTTCAATGATCCAGCAGATGTTGGTAATTTGATCTCTCGTTCCTCTGCCTTTTCTAAAGCCGGCTTGAACATCTGGAAGTTCACAGTTCACGTACTGCTGAAGCCTGGCTTGGACAATTTTAAGCCTTACTTTACTAGCGTGTGAGATAAGTGCAATTGTGCGATAGTTTGAGCGTTCTTTGGCATTGCCTTTCTTTGGGATTGGAATGAAAACTGACCTTTTCCAGTCCTGTGGCCACTGCTGAGTTTTCCAAATTTGCTGGCATATTGAGTGCAGTACTTTCACTGCGTGATCTTTCAGGATTTGGAATAGCTCAACTCTAATTCCATCACCTCCACTAGCTTTGTTTGTAGTGATGCTTCCTAAGGCCCACTTGACTTCACATTCCAGTATGTCTGGCTCTAGGTGAGTGATCTCACCATCGTGACTATCAGGGGTTGTGAAGATCTTTTTTGTACAGTTCTTCTGTGTATTCTTGCTCTCTAGGGATCAAAATATTTAAGAATTTGTTATTGTCAGGAATGCATAATGGAGACATTTACTTTATTAGAGTCAACTGGATTATATTCTAAACCATCTGGATTTTTCCATCTTGAATTAAATATTAGATCATAGCTCAAAATATTTCTTAGCATAGTGCTGATGTTCAAGAAAAAATAGAAGGTTATTTTGTATTCCCTGTTAATACTTGCAGGTGTATCTTCAATGACTTGCCCAGGACCTTGCATATAGTAGGTGCTCAATACATATTTACTGAAATATACTCTTGAACTAAATTGGCATTCTGTGAACATGAAAACAAACCCACCAGGTAAGTTGCAAACAAACATTCAAAGAATTTGTGATTTACTGTCTGTTGCTGTGTTTTAGTCACTAAATTATGTCCGACCCCATGGAGTGTAGCTTACCAGGCTCCTCTGTCCACAGGATTTCCCAGGTAAGAATACTGGAGTAGGTTGCCATTCCTTTCTCCAGGGAGTTTAATGTCTGTTGCTGCTGCTGCTAAGTCGCTTCAGTCGTGTCCGACTCTGTGCAACCCCATAGACGGCAGCCCACCAGGCTCCTCTGTCCCTGGGATTCTCCAGGCAAGAACACTGGGCTGGGTTGCCATTTCCTTCTCCAATGCATGAAAGTGAAAAGTGAAAGTGAAGTCGCTCAGTCGTGTCTGACTCTTAGTGACCCCATGGACTGCAGCCCACCAGGCTCCTCCGTCCCTGGGATTTTCCAGGCAAGAGTACTGGAGTGGGGTTCCATTGCCTTTTCTGTTAAATGTCTAGATATCCCTAAATTTAAAAAAAATTGAATTCATTCATATTAGGTTTTGCCTAATGTTTTTGTATATACAATGTCACGTGGTAATAGTATCGTGATTCTAAACTTATTGGCTTAGTTTTGCTAGATGTAGGTTAAGCAAAATTTCTCTGAATTTTCTTTGACTTTTGGCTTGTCCCACTGAACTTCAAGGATTGATAACAGCAGAAAAGCAATTGAACTTATTGTAGGTGTTTCTGATTCTATGTTGCACTCACCAAATACATGAGATGAGAAAGAAAGAATTACATTTTTTTCCTCTGAGAGTGTTTGTGAATGGTGATAACATTTAGGAGGAAGATGTGAGAATTTTTTTTGTTGGTGAAAGGCATTTCTATTCAGTAGAGAGAATAGGTGAGAATGGAAATTTAACAGAAAAAACAAGGCTATTTTTGCAAGAAATATGATATCTGAGCTTCATACTGAAAGCCCCTATTTGTTTTTTTTTTTCTTGTACTTATTTTCATTGTTCATTAATTACACGGGAAAATAGTACTCCTATGAAACTTGTAAGTACTTTTTAATGACTAAGAATAATATTATAGCTGCACTATTTTATATGACTTAGATCTAAATAATGTAGACTTTTTGCTATATGGACTAGTTTTTGTTCAATCCAATTCCAATGGTACCTGCTCTGCATGTCTTTGTGTAGTCTCTGACTGTATGAACTGATTAACACAATAAATCTCTTTTAATAGAGAGCTTTCATTTAAAAAAAAATCATAAATTACCTGGTGACCAGGGGTCAATGACGTGTAGTCACCCTGGCACTGATCCAGGTTCTGTTTGTCTTATCTTCTCTGATGAGAATCCTAGCAGAGGTGGTTTGTATCAGGAAAAAGAAAATAAAATTACAATCAGATCACATGAAAATAAAACCTATGCTGCAAGAACCTAGCTGAATGTTCTGAACAGTGAAGGCACTCAGCCAATACTGAAGTCTTGAATCAAAAATTCAAATTTTACCATTTGCAGTAACATGAATGGACCTAGAGATTGTCATACTAAATGAAGTAAGTCAGAAAGAGAAAGGCAAGTATCATATGATATCACTTCCAGGTGGAATCTGAAATTGACACAAATGCACTTACTTATGAAACAGAAACAGACTCATGGACATTGAGAACAGACCTATAGCTGCCAAGGGAGGGGGTGGAGTAGGGATAGATTGGGACTTTGGAATTAGCTGATGCGAACTGTTTTACATAGAATGAATCAACCACAAGTTCTTATGGTATAGCACAGGAAATTATATTCAATATTCTGTAATAAACTATAGTGAAAAAAGAATTTGGATGCCGAACTGAGGCATTTTGCTATGCAGCAGAAAGTAACACAACAGTGTAAATCAACTATACATTAATAAATTAAGTTAAAAAATTAATCCAGTTTTTGGTTCTATTTTTATGAAATGCAAGCACCCTTCTATATACTTGTTCAATTTGGGGTTAATTAGTTCATTTTTGCTTATTTGTTTTCAGTCTCTAAATGTTTTAGTTCATTTATAAGCTGATACTTTCCCTGTGATCTTTCTGCTCTTCTTGGAAATAGCTCTCCTAAGACATTTTCATTGTTAACACACAATCAATACATCCTTACCAGTTACACCGGAGGTTGACTTGCATGAAAAACAATAGTCCTATTTTGGGAGTTCCCTGGTGGCCCAGTCGTTAGGATTCCAGCCTTTCACTGCCATGGCCCAGGTTCAGTCCCTGAATCCCTGGTTGCAGGAACAGAGATTCTGAAAGTTGCAGACAAAACAAAGCAAAACAGAGCAAGAAAAACAATAGTGTTACTTCTTCTCCTGCCCCTAACCAGTTACCAACTCCTAGCAGCCTGGCTGGAACCACAGCTGCCGTCCTGACCTGTGGCCTGCACTCCTCAGGGTCAGAGGAGAGCCGGAGAGGGGAAAGGCTGGAGTTAGCTCCCTCTAAGTCATGAGAGCTGGTTGTGTGCATCTTTATCCAGCTCAAGGTTCAATAACCTCAGGTGGGTATAGTCAGTAATCAATAAACAATCAATAATAAGAACAGAAACGTTTAATTTGAGCCAAACTGAAGATTAGCTCAGAAACCTGCTTCCCAGATTACTCTGAGAAGATGCTCTGGAAAAGCAGGGTTTTTCAGCACAGTTTTATATCTTATCAAGAATATTAAACAAGTCAGGAATACACGTCTTCAAGTTAAAACACACACACACACACACACACACACACACAGATCAGCATGTACACAGCAAGTCAGCATGGCCTCAGCATCAGGGAGGGGAGTTTTATCATCTAAGGAGTACCAGCATTGGCATCCCAGGAAGGGAGGTGTTTCATCTTTATTTTTAACATGGACATTCTTTACTTCTGGTCAATGTACCCTTTTCTCTGATAATCAAAGCAGATGTACAGTGTATGTCTGATAGGCCACAAACATGCTGTTTGGGTTAGCATAAAATTTAAGTTAACTCTGGGACTTCACTGGTGGTGCAATGGATAAGAATCTGCCTGCCAATGCAGGGGACATGAGTTTGATCCCTGGTCCAAGAAGATTCCGCATGATGTGTGCGTGGAACTAAACTCCTGTACCATGACTACTAAGCCCACACTCTAGAGCCTGAGAGCCACAACAGCCGAGTCTGCTTGCTGCAACTTCTGAAGCCCACGTACCTAGAGCCTGTGCTTCGCAACAAGATAAGCCACTGCAATGAGAAGTCTGTGCATCACAGTGAAGAGGAGACCCCACCCACTGCAACTAGAGAAAAGCCCAAGCAAAGCAATGAAGACCCAGCACAGCCAAAAATAAAAATAAAATTTAAGTTAACTCATGTAGAAGCCAGAATAACTTCCCTATGTCTCAATACATGAACATTTCTTTCATCAGTATCTTGTCATTGGCTGTGCTAGAAGTCTACACCATGGAAACCAGTATTTGTTGCAAATCAGGGCTTCCCTCTCTCCTCACTCCATCTGGAGAGCCAGTAGTTAAATGTTTACCAGCACACCACTGCCTCATAGGAAGTAGAAAGAGAAGCTGAAGATAGGTAAGCCAAAAGGATCACAAAAGACCTAGCTTCCATAGGAAAACAAGAGAGTGAACCAAAGAGACTCCGTGTTCTCCGGCCCTCACCAACACCAGCTGGTCTCATGGACAGATGGTGCTTCTCCGGAGTCAGAGGAATAGTGCAGAGGAGCACCAGCCTGGGGATTAGGGAGCTGGGCTCTAGTCCTGGTGCTGCCGCTCACTCCATGCCTGTGTGACCTGGACAACTCATTTGACCTCTCTGGGTCTCGACTGTCGCACCTAGAGTACAGAGGTGGCCAGGGGCCTGGAGGCTCCTCACTCCCAGTATGGTTCACGGACATCCGCACGCGCATCATCTAGGAGCTGGTTAGAGAAACAGCATCTCAGACCACCTGGAGACCTGCTGAAATCGTAACTACCTTCTAACCTGCTCCCGAGCTGGGCGCTGTGCACATTTGGAGAAGTCCTGAGCTAGATTAGCACTTCCCAACCTGCCTGGGAAGTATTTGAGAGATTTTTTTTGAAAGGTATTTCTGGCCTTCATTCCTGATCCACTGGATCAGGGTTTCTGGGGATGAATCTAAGAAATTTTATCTTTAAAAAGACGATTTTGAAGATCAACCAGTGATGGGATCCATTAGCCCTTATAGTCCCTTCCAGTTTTTATAGTCTGTGGAAAATTGCTGCTTTTAAGATATGCTATCCTTTATCCCTGCTGACAGTTACTAAAATTGGTGAAAAAGTAACTCTCGAAGGGTTTGGAGACTATGCATTCTTAAGCCACTTTTATTTTATGGAATATGAGAAGGCCCTGTAAAGAGATTAGATTTTTGGAGCAGATACAACAATCTTCCAAATATGAAAAAAAAAAAAATGCCAGCAGATACACATTACTTTGTGGACTTGGGAGAGAAACTAAAGGAAAATAAATGACGCTGTAAAAGGATCTATCCCTTGAAATTCTAGCTGACATTAAATTCACAGTCACACAGAAGGGCTTAGACATGCTCATCTGAGCTAGTGAGGCTTAATGGACTAAATGTGGCTGAAGCTCAGGAAATCTGCTTTTAGCTACAATTATGAAATGGATGTATATATAGAGAGAATTATTTAAGTGCTATTCTTCAGCTGAATAAACTTGCAAGCTCTAAAACATTCACTTTTTCCATGAAATAAACTTATGATCATGTGTATCTTTAAGATTTCTTTTACCCAGTACAACTAAAATCTGGGCATTGTCTTCCTGACCAAAAATACACCTAAGAATATCAAGTAGGAATATGCTAGGCTACAAATAATAGCCTAAAAAATAAGAAAATGTGCCTTATAACCAAGAGGGGTTATTTTCCCCATGTACAGAGGAGCCAGAGGTGTCAAGTCCAGCCTCTTTGATTTGCTGGCCTTTCCTTCATGTTGGAGGCAAGCAGCTGCAGCTTCACACATCAAGCTCATTGTATCTTTCCAGGCAGGAATGAGAGGAAAGAAGTTTGTAGCTGCTGTTTCTGCCTCTGCATGGAAAAAAGTAAAGCCTTGTCACTCAGGCACCCAGCAGAACTCAGTTAACTGTTTGGCCAGAACTAGGTCATGTGGCCACCGTTAACTAGAAGAGATTTGTGGGGTAGAAAACATTTAAACTTCAGGTTACATTGCTAGGACTTTTGCCTCTCTATTCTTTTAATCCAACTCTTCTGCTATAGCTCGGAAGGAATTCTCTCTCTACTTTGCCCAACTCAATCTTATCGTTCTTAACACTGGTCAGCTGAATAATTAACTCTGTAATGAAGTCTGCTCAGATTATTTCCACCTAATGATTTCCTCATTTTCTAAGCATTTGTATACATGTGTTATGCCACCACAGCATGTACTTGTGAGTCTATTGTTCTATCATGAGCTTATTTATTTTTTCTTAGTCCTTTTCCTGTACTTTTCAAGAATAAGTGATTCCTACAAGCCCCTCGGTGCCTAGAACGGGACTGTGCCTAGTAATGTTCTCTAAGCTGAACTGAGAAAAAACAGGCTGGGCAACTCTTCATCTCCACTACACAGCATAATGTGCACCATGGTCTTCAGACTGCAAAAGTCCTCAGTATCTTTGGTGACTGTGTATGCGGTGAACTCTTTCTGACACTCTGGAAGCTTATTGTTAATACAAATCACAAGGACCACAAATACAAATCATAATGGTAGACTTGTAAATTTCAGTTATCCCTAGTGAAAGATTAGAACTGAGTGGTTTGTACAGCGTCCAAGAGATTTTCCCAAGGAACCTTATGATTAGAATGAGGCTCCAACTTTCCATCTCTTAGAAGAGTTGCCAGGAAAGGAACACGCTGGATGCATGAATGATCAATGACTGACAAGCCTGAACCCTGAGAGGCAGTGGCCTGGAACTCCACCGGTGGATGCTAAAAATGCGGGCACTAGACAAACCCTGTAGCAGGCAGTGACATGTGGGTTAGTTTATGAGGGGGAAAATCAGCAAACTACTTATTATGTACATTTCCTCTCCTTCCCACTCCTCAGCCTTCTGTTTCAAGTTATTTCTGTACTCATCTCACACTTTCTGTATTTTTTCAGACATGCATTAGCAAATTAGAGAGACGATTTTTACTGGCACTTGCAATTTTCTCCTGATGGATATATCCCTGGAACGTATGTGTGAAACACATTAGTTTGAAAACAATCACAAGTGGTGAAATGGTGATTCAGGAATTATGGGGTCAAAATTGAAGAAAACAAGAAAGGAACAGGGAGAGAACACTGAGAAACCTATAGGGAAAAAGCTAGGATGGAAAGTAAGAAATGCAAATTGTAACTGTCAACTAGAAAAGTCAAAAATATAGCCTGCCTCTTTTTTTGTGGCATAATTTATCAATGTAGCACATTTCTGAGCACACATTCTGTTCTTCAAATTGTGGTCATGTCTACAAACAAAATAAATTTGAAGGGGGAAGACTACCAAAAATAACCCTGGGTTATCATTTTTAAAAGACTTGATACTTTGTGGCTGAATTTTTCACTTTCAACTAGTTGGGGTATAGTCAGGTCAGCTGTCTACAGGGATAAAAAATATGACACATATCTTATTAACCAAGATGGGGTGCTTGCGTGGTCACTCAGTTGTGTCTGACTCTTTTTGGCCCTTTGGACTGTAGCCTGCCAGGCTCTTCTGCCAATGGGATTTTTCAGGCAAAAAGACTGGAGTGGGTTGCCATTTTCTGCTCCAGGTAATCTTCCCAACCCAGGGATGGAACCCAAATTTCCTGTGTGTCTTCTGCCTTCCATGCAGATTCTTTGCCCACTGAGCCATCAGGGAAGCCCTATCTATGTTTCTATATTTCCCCATTCTTGACCCTAATTAGAAGGAGTGAAGGATCCTTTTGGAGAAAAAAGTGTTCACCCACACCTGCTAAGTTCCTATGCTCATCTTCCAAGATTTTGGTTTTCATGGTCTGTGGTTCTAAGAGGAGAGTCACAAAGAACTGAAGCAGAGCACAGTGCCATGTTTCTACTTTGAACCTTTTAAATATTCCTAGGTTTTGTACATTTTAGAAAGAAAGATTCCTAAGTACACATTTTGTTTTTGAAAAGGCCTTTACAGTGAACAAGCTAGGAAAAGCACCACAGTTAATATGATCTGCTGGTTGTATGACTTTGTGAATACAGTAAGGAAGACTGAATTTTACACTTTAAAAGGGTGACTTTGATGGCATTTGAATTATATTTCAATAAAAATAATAAAAGATATATCCTTGGCATCAAATGACTTTAAAAAAAAAAAACATATTTATTCGGCTGGGCAAGGTCTTCAGTTCAGTCGCTCAGTGGGGTCCAGCTCTTTGTGACCCCATGAACTGCAGCACTCCAGGCCTCCCGGAGCATACTCCAGTGAGTTGGCAATGCCATCCAACCATCTCATCCTCTGTCGTCCCCTTCTCCTCCCGCCTTCAATCTTTCCCAGCATCAGGGCCTTTTCCAATCAGTCAGTTCTTTGCATCAGGTGGCCAAAGTATTAGAGTTTCACCTTTAGCATCAGTCCTTCCAATGAATATTCGGGACTGATTTCCTTTAGGATGGGCTGGTTTGATTTCCTTGCTGTCCAAGGGACTTTCAAGAGTCTTCTCCAACACCACAGTTCAAAAGTATCAATTCTTCAGCGCTCAGCTTTCTTTATAGTCCAACTCTGACATCCATCCATGACCACTGGAAAAACCAGACCTTTGATTAGATGGACATTTGTTGGCAAAGTGATGTTTCTGCTTTTTAATATGCTGTCTAGTTTGGTCATAACTTTTTCTTAGTTGTGGCACTTGGGATCCTCAATCTTTCTTGCAGTATATGGGATTGTTTTTTTGGTTGTGGCATGTGGGATCTAGTTTCCTGGCCAGGAATTGAATTCAGGCTCCCTGCATTGCAAGCATGGACTCTTAGCCAACTGAACACCAGGAAAGTCCCCAAATGGCTTTTAACCTGCAAGTCACATTACCACATAGGTGACTCTGAGATGTATCTCCCAAATACTGCACGAGAAGAATAGGACCACACAAGTTCTAGAAGCAGGCTGGGACATTTAGAAAGTTTCGAGCTTCAGGATATCCAGAACATGTTCTAGAAGAAAGTATATTGGCTCCAGGTGGGCATGTCACTTGGCTGCATAGTCTTCTTGCCTCTTAAAGCATGGGCCTCAGGCTTGGGCCTTATCTCTCTGGGTCTAAGGGATTCCCTGGTGGCTCAGAAAGTAAAGAGTCTGCCTGCAATACAGACCCAGTTTCAATCCCTGGGTCAAGAAGATCCCCTGGAGAAGAAAATGGCAACCCACTCTAGTATTCTTGCCTGGATAATCCCATGGACAGAGGAGCCTGGCGGGCTACAGTCCACGGGGTCATAGAGTTGGCCACGACTGAAGTGACTTCATTTCACTTCTTTTTTTTTCTAGGACAGGAGTACCTGCAGACCCCACCCCCACTCCCCAAACTTCTGGACATACCCAGCTACAGAGATACAAGAATCTTACCTCCGACAGGAAGCTGAGCTTCTCCCATCAACCACTTCCTACCCACACCCTTTTCTCCATAATACAGGACACAGAAGCATACAAATCAGTAAGAGGATCCTGGCTCATTCATTTGCTAGAGGAAAGGAAGGAGCCCATGTGACTTGAAGTAAACTAGGTCAAGGTCTAGGTCTTAAAAAGACCTCCTTAAACACATACTCCTTCTTCCCCATGTAATGACTAAGCTCCTGTTCTCTCTCATCAGGACACTCAGCAGGACTCAGGAGCTTAATGGATTTCTCTCACTTTATTGAGCAACTAAAGTGGTTTTGAACTCTATGGGGTAATTTAGAAATTATTGTGAAATGTAATTGACTTTTATAAATATGCATATATTTTGCACTAATAAGCATTTGCATTGCAGTTTGTTTGTGCATCTGTGTCCTTAACCTTTCAGAATGCTAGCGAACACACTGATCGCATGCTTTCAAAAAAGCTCGATTTACTATTTTTCATTTTTAAAAATGAACTGTTTTCTGAAGAGGAAAATAATAGAAACTTTCTGGAAAGATTTCTAGGAAGAAAGGTGAACTCAAACCCCTTTTATGATTGTGCTTTTTTCTTCCCAGGATTGTTTAGCAAAAGCCTAAGCAGTTGTCTGTTAGACTCCCAATACTTTCTCTAATTAGTTTTAATTAGAAAAAGTATTAGAATATATATATTATATATATATAATACATATTAGAATATGTAGATTACATATATTTAGAGAGAGAGAGGTTGAGAGAGAGAAAGAGGATTAGAATGATCGTTTGTACAGCATTTTGTTGTTCAGCCGCTCAGTCATGTCCAATTCTTGCAAGCCCATGAACTGCAGCACACCAGACTTCCCTGTCCTTCACCATCTCCCAGAGTTTTCTCAAACTCATGTCCATTGAGTCAGTGATGCCATCCAACCATCTCATCCTCTGTCGTCCCCTTCAACCCTGCCTTCAATCTTCCCAAGCATCAGGATCTTTTCTAATGAGTCAGCTCTTCGAATCAGGTGGCCAAAGTATTGCAGCTTCAGCTTCAGCATCAGTCCTTCCAATGAATATTCAGGATTGATTTCCTTTAGGAGTGACTGGTTTGATCTTGCAATCCAAGGGACTCTCAAGTCATTCTCAAGAGTCTTCTCCAACACCACAGTTCAAAAGCATCAGTCCTTCTGTGCTCAGCCTTCTTTGTGGTCCAACTGTCACCTCCATACATGCCTACTGGAAAATGAACAGCATATATTGATAATTAAGCAGGACTGTGTTCTGGTCTCTAATCACTAGAGATTCCCTTTGAAGAAAATTATTTAACTACACAATTTGCTCTAAAATGTGATCCTTTCAAGGGATACACCATTCCCGGGTAAATTAGTTTTTTGACACAGATAAGAAATACTCATTAAGGGAGGAACCTCTTCCAATAAGTCCTCCCGTTTTATTAATATGTGTCCCTTGCTGAAAGTTCTTTAACTGCAAGTTGCTGTGATCAGTTGGGGTGGAGGAGCATTTCCCATGAGACTGTCTCCTGCAGGTACTCCTATCACTTACCTGCTAGTGCCAATCATAGGGGACTCGAGGGGTCTGGCCAAGAATTCAGTTGTAATGTTCACAACCATTGTGATTTGTTTTTACACCATTGCCCTGACTTCAGAAAGTACCACACCTACATCACCCCTGAAAAATGGGCTACTCTCCTATTATAAAAGAGCTTCATGAATGCTCAGCAACTTCTGTGCCAGATTAGCATCCTCTGGCTTCTTTCTTTCTGTCCTCAGTCATCATCAAGGACACAGAGTCAGCAATATGCTGAGCCACCTGCATTGCCTAATGGATGGCAGATTGCATCTGTATCCACTGGGCAGAGCCCAGGGACTGGAGAGGAGCAGGAATGATTTCCAACCTTATTCTGAATTTATCTTGGCCCCCACTCCTCAAGCAGACTTAAACGTCCTCCCTTTTGAGACACAAGTATATTTGCTTTGTGCATTCATGTTTTTACTTTTTATTTTTTTTTTACTGTATTTATTTTTGGCTGTGCTGGGTCTTCATTGCTGTGTGGGGGCTTTCTCTAGTTGCAGCAAGCGGAGGGGCTCCTCTCTAGTTGTGGTGTTCGAGCTTCTCGTTGCGGTGGCATCGCTTGTTGTAGAGCCTGAGCTTCAGTAGTTGTGGCACATGGGCTCAGCTGTCCTGGAATGTGTGGAATCTCCCCAAACCAGGGTTTGAACCCATGTCCCCTGCATTGGCAGGCAGATTCTTAATCCCTGGACCACCAGGGAAGTCTGTCAATGTCTTGATTTTATTATGTTTAAAATTTTTTGTTCATACGTGTCTACATCAGAGTTTTCTTTCCTTGAGTATAAATATGAAGTCCTCATTCCATAGATCAATGATGCAAACACTAAAATGTGATTTTAGAAATAATACTCATTTTCTCAGTGAAGTTACACACATTATGAAAAACGTGGAAAATTTAGAACAAGAAGGCAATAAACAACCAGCAGAATTGCCATTTTACCATCCAGAGATAATTACTTAGCGTTTTAGTGCATGTATTTTTGGTCATCTTTATACGGACATGTGCATGGTTCCTATATTATTGAGGTACTGTAAATATTTGCTTTGTAATGCTTTTACTCACTCGGTAATATACCACAAATACTTGCCATGTTATTAAGTATTAATTTGAAACACTATTTTCAAACTTCTGTGTGCATCAAGAGTTACCTGGGAGTACATGGAAAGGAAAAATTCTCAGGTTCCTCACTCACAGATTCTAACTCGTAAATCTGAGATAAAGACCAGAGATCTGCATTTTGAAAGGCCTCCCAGGTGATTCTGGTCTAGTTGATTTTCAGCCCTTGCTCTGATAAACATGATATATGATATGATTTTTAATTGCTACATTATTGTTATATTACCTAGACATGCCATAATTTATTAAATCCATCCCATACTGTTTAGTTAACTCTAGTTTCCAAATTTTTACTACATGACTAATTCCTCTATGAATAATCAACTATATATTTTTTTCTGAACATCTCTGATTATTTCCTGAGGAAAATTCTGCAAAGTGAATTTATTAGGTCAAAAGAAATGAAGATCTGAGCAAAGTATTAATAGATGGTATTTTGGGCAGAAAAGTAACTCTGTAAGCTATAATTGTTTAGGCGCTAATTGTGTCTGACTCTTTTGCAACCCCATGGACTGTAGCCCACCAGGTTACTCTTCCCATGGGATTTCCCAGGCAAGAATACTGGAGTGGGTTGCCATTTCCTTCTCCAGGGAATCTTCCTGACCCAGGGATTGAACTTGCGTCTTCTGCATTGGCAGGCAGATTCTTTACCACTGAGCCATAAGAAAAGCCCTTGATGTAAAGTACTGGACTAATATGATGTTTTTAACAGCTGCCCTTTTGGAGGAAATTTTCATTTCCAGGATAATGGTTCTCAGAACTTACTGTGCTAATCACAATCACCTGGACAGCTTGCTACTCTCTCCCCCTTGTTTCCCTCTGATTCATTACGGTGGGGCTTGGAATCTGCATTTCTAACAAGTTCCCTGGTGACGTTGATACTGTTGGCTTGGAAAACCACTGTACCAGACACAACCCTGGGTGTTTTACGTAGGTCATATAAGTTTCACAGTTGAGGACTGAGACTCAGAGAGCATCTGACATCATGAGGCTAATGATAGCAGAACTGGGGTTTGATTTCAAGTTTGATCTTTCAAAGGGTGATGTTTTCCCACAGGCAGCCTGGTTTCTCTCTCCATCAAATTGCCTACAAATAAAATATTTAGAATGTCTTCATAACAAGCACCAAAGGTTTCCATGTAAACTCCCCTTCCAGTCTATTAAGAGTACCCCAGGGAGGAGAGAGGTTAGGAAGTATCTGGCTGAGAATTTTTTCAAGGGAACTGGTTCAGTGAGTTCTATTCCACTATTCATATTAAACTACAGTGCTGCTTCCCCACCCTCCAATGGCCTCACTGACGTGTGGACATTAAGAGACTCATTTCTCATCAGTTACTGTAACTGTCTCATAGTTCTTCCTTGGGAGAGAGCTTTAACTTTTCCAAAAAACAATTTCAGGCTTCTTCATACAATAGCCTAAATTACAACCTGTTTGTTCAGGCAACTCAGTAAAAAAATCATATAAGTGCAAAAAACAAAGAACTCTTGTCAAACTGGTTGGCTAATAATTCCCAGTAGAGCAAACACCCAGTAGACTGGCAAAACATGAAGCCAGGTTGGCTTCTACGAGATAGTTTAAGAGAGGTGAACATTTCCTAACCCACATCCAGCATCACCAGGTAAGTCATCCACATTTCACAACTAAAGACATTCTTAAGGTCTAATTATGGATTTTTTTTACCTGCTTGTTATCTTGGGCTCTTGTTATCTTGCTGCCTTTTACTGTGTTAATGATTGTATGTGTAGATCATTATTATATTTTTGTTTGTCATTCTGTCTTAATTTATCCATCCTGTGAGCTGAGTACTTTGCTACAAGGAATAAAACACGTTTTGCATGACTTCTAGCATAGTTCCATTGGATGTCGATAACCTGAGAAAAATTGGATGTAGATACCTGTGCTATTCAAATACACAATGCAAGTGCATTGCTTCCATTCATGTTAAAAATAAATTCAGTCTGGGATACTCTGCCATGTAAGACAAGGCATTTCAGTAAGTATTTTATTTAGACCTTATAAGGAGCCTTGTAAAGCCTCTGGTTTTATCATTTTCAGTAACTCCCTAACTGGATACGGGAAATTCTTGGGTAAAGAACACTTGGGAAGTCTTTTTGTGGAAAAGTGAGTGTGTTCCTGATCTGAGTTTCTCTAGGTACTGGAACTAGTATCCATGGTTGACTGTTTTGGTGGCAGAAGGATGATAGCAACTAGAATTATCTGAAGAATGTCCAGTGATGTCCTATAACTATTAATAAAAGAATTAATTTTCAGATTTGATTATAGCCTGTTGGGAATGCTGCTGGAGGCATGTCTATACCTAGGTTAGAAGTTTGATTAGCTGATTCTTAAGGATCTTGTAACACACACACACACACACACACACACACACACGCGAGTGCACCTAAAGAAAACATGTAAAAGTGTGGGTGAGGAGAAAAAGAGAACAGAATCACAACTACCTATCTTTTCCTAGGGAGTATCTGGGTAAGAGAAGGGATTAGGATGCGGCAGGAATGTGTATTTTGTAAAAGCATGATATCCTTTTTATTAATAACAAACAATACTTTCAGTATTTGTCTTGCATTTAGTGTCTTTTACTAAATGTAGAGCTTTCTCCAATCCCAGTAATTCAAGACTTATGTGTTTGTGGGACTATATGAAACATCAGTGTTTGGCCCAACCTTATTAAGTGAAATACACTTAGCCAGAATCATTTTGAAAATTCTACTTTTAGAAACATGAGGAAATTACCTAAAACAAACTCCTATTTAGTATTTTTAAAAAAGGATATTTTCAGGTCCTTTTTTTCAGCTTAACATATTTTTAGACAATGATTATTGATATGGTAATAATTGCACAAGAAATTCTTTTATCAGAAGAAGACTTTATTATTATTTTACTAAGAAAAGAAAGTATACTAACATATTTCAAGTGTTTTTAGTAATAAGGATGAAAACAAAAGAAGTTTTCTGTTCATCACTGATATAGCCAGAAAATTTAATTAGCCGGTGTACTCCAGTTACTTATTGCATATGGAAAACACCACCTACAAATTAATAACTAGGAATATCGAGTACTGGTGTCAAAATTTGTTTTATATAAATCAGAAAAACCTAGCCCTAAAATGCCCAAATACAAGTGCCAAATAATTTTTAAAATGTTTTTAAGCTTCACGTTTCACTGTGTATGTATACAAGGAGTGAGTCAGTTTCTTTGGGAATGTCACAGGTGTATTTCCAGCAGTCAAGTTCATTTGAATTACAGAGGCTGTGAAGAGTAATATATCAACACATGGCTTCCTGTGTCTGGAATCAGAATTTCTGGGCTTCCTCTGCATTCACTGCTTGCCAGCTGCAGGCCCTTGGGCAAATCATTTCATTCAGTGTTCTCTGTGAGATGGGCAGGAAAAGCAGCAAGATTGTAGAAGTCTGAAGATTCAAAGAGATAAACATGCAACACGGTTTTCACAGAGCCTGGCCCTAAGCAGGCACCAAAGAAGTCTTACCTTTCCATTCAATACTTCATATTATGAAGTTCTGTATCTTTTTTTAAAAAATTGTGGTTAAAATATATATAACATGAAATTGACCATTTTAACCATTTCTAGGTGTTCAATTCTCTGTTCTTTTTATTTAGAGGGAAACTTTGGCAAATTTTGCAAATGTCTGCATATTAATACTGTGCAATTTGCTTTAGCCACAAACATTGAAGAAAGAATCAAGACTACATAAAAACATTCGGTATGAAAAGCAAAAGTTCTCTTCAGCTTTATAATTTAAAAATGAAGGGTAGAAAGGCATAAAATAGCTTCTTCACAAGGCTCAACAGCATTTCACACACAGAGAATTTATTGAAAACAATCCCTTTCAGTAACTGTAGAAGTAGAACACTTTTAGTAGAAATGATACAGAAAGATATAAACTGAAAGATAAAAGTCTCCCTTGCTCTTTACAAATTCCTTTCCCTTCCTACCATATTTGCATATCCTCCTAGAAGTGTTTTATGTATCTACAGGCATAAAAATCTGTGTGTCCAGCTTTTCAAATGGAATCACACCATAACCACTGTTTTTCATCTAGATATTTCAAGCTTCAAATAATATCTTTAAATATCTTTAAAATAATTCACTTACAAATGCAATTATGTATGTATGTCAAAACTTATTTACAAAGTTCCTAATTGATGACATTAGAGTTTCCTTCTTATGGAAAACAAAAACAAAAATACCTAGAATAAGTGCCTTTTTATGTAGGTGCATAATTTTGTAAACAATGAAGGTTAAATTCCCAGCAATGCAGACATAGCAAACCATTTTAAAGATCCGTGAAAAACAAAGATAAGATACACATGAAATGAAATGTATTTGGAGCAGATTGTTGTATTGTGGATCTCCAGGGTTCTAACTTGACATTTTGTCTTCTTAGAGATTAAATTAAAGCATATAGCTTCCTAGAGGAGTGTTTAAGACACTGTAATTCCTGACCGGTTAGACAAGATACTCAAATTCTCTGAATCTAGTCTTGCCTAAAGTGGCTATTGTGAAAGCCAAATGAGATGTTGAAAGTAAGCATTTTGCACAGTAGCATTTAGCATTAGTAACCTCTCAATAAATAACAATGAAGAGTTAATAACTACCTGGTGATAATGACTATTCTTAAAGGAGTGCCAGACCAATGCCTCTCAAATTCCCAATTTTTAAATACTAATGTTAGCAATTTAAATTATCCATTTATCATTTATGTGGTGTGCATTCCCTCTTACACCTGAATAAATGAAAGTCCCTTAGTCGTGTCCGACTCTTTGCAACCCCATGGACTATACAGTCTGTGGAATTCTCCAGGCCAGAATACTGGAGTGGGTAGCCATTCCCTTCTCCAGGGGAATCTTCCCAACCCAGGGATGGAACCTAGGTCTCCCACATTACAAGTAGATTCTTTACCAGCTGAGCTACCAGGGAAGCCCAAATGAAGATGTGAAGACTATTATTAACTCTTCTCTGGAAATCTTTTATTCCCAAGTTTCAAATATCCTGTTTTTCTTATTCTTCTTGTTCCCTGCCCACCCCCCGCACCGGTCCTCCCCTGCTCCAAAGAACTGTCTCAAACAGTGATGGAGTTTTCACAACCCTGCTTCAGGCCTTTATCTGCTTTGAGACAAGCCCAGCTGCACATTCGACAAGAAACTTGGTCTAGAACTGGAAGTAGAGAAGAAAATGATGTCCCTTTTAAGAATAGGTTCACTGAGCACTTAGTAATGAGCAAAGGAATAATTACAAGAATATCTTGGGGTTTGTGGGTGGTGAAGCCTTGGTGCATCGCTTTCTGCGGGGAGGGGAGTCGCACTCAAATCCTCCCGCTGGAAACCAGAGCCTGCGGTCAGGTCCTCTGAAGTCCGTGACCCAGCTCTGCCCCTCAGGCGGCCCTAAGGGAAGTGAGAAGCAGGAGCGTGGGGCTGGCGGCAGCAGGGACGCAGCTTCCGGTGTCCGCGGTCAACCTGGCCTCTGGTCTCCTGGGTGGGGGAGCTCGTCTGGGGCTGTGCGTGGGGCTGCCAGACCTGGCCCTTGGCTCGCCTGCCGCTGCTCTGAATTCTGTTCAGTTCCTTTGCTGCTTAGATAGGCTGCGTGAGTTCTGCTGTTTATAACCAGTGCCTAAACCTCTGTCCCAGAGGGCCAGACTCCTCCCATTCCTCACTTCCTTGTGGAGCACCCGGGTCTTCCCATTACTCAGGCGTCTAGGAGTCCGCCTTGACTTTGGTCTTTCTCTCAGGTTCTCTCGACAGTTGGGTGGTTGGTCTTTCTACATAAGCTCGGAGCCCCCATGGTTTATTGTTCACACAGCTACTAGAAAGAATTAGAAAGAATTTTTATTTCTCCTTACCTCCCAGTTTTTCAAGTACTAGATTTTTGGTTACAGTGTTCTGGTTTGATGAATGCTGGTTTTAGTTATGTTTCCTCAAAGCCATATTGAAGTCATTCTTCAGGATGTTTGGAATATTCTGCCAATATTTGGCGATTGGATGAGTTTTATATTTTCTGTCCAGCTGCTTTGTGCAAAAAAAAAAAAAAAGAAGAAGAAGAAGAAGAAGAAGAAGGGTAGAAGATACCACTATCAAATATCAAATATCTTGGCTTGTTGGGGTTGTTTTTTAATCCACTAACCATGTGACTTTTAACAATCCCTATAGTCACTGTGTTTGACATATTCACCCGAGTAATGAGGATAATATCTAATGTGTATTTTTTCTTAGAAAAAATCTGAAGACTTCCCTGGCAGTATAGATGTAAGGATTCCATGCTTCCAATGCAGGGGCATGGGTTTGATCCCTGGTCGGGGAACTAAGAACCAGCAGTCAAAAGGAAAAAAAAGAAAGAATCTGAAAGTATCACTTATGGTCTCAAAGGGAAAATAACTCATTGCATCCAAAGCCTTATCATTCAGTATTGTCGTCTGAACATGACTTGTGTCTCTAAGTGCTTTAGTGGGTGGCCTAAAGTTATGGGGAAATGGGAAATGCACAAATGCGTTCAACTTCTGGCCCAGGACACTTGTGAGAGGAAGTGCTCCCTTCTTTTAGACTTTTTTCTCATCTGCTGGATGTAGTCAGTGTGGGTGGGGCCATATGGTACCACAGGGTGATGTATTACAGCCTGACCAGGGGACTGTGGGTGCCAGACATTGGGCATCTGGCAAGATCTCCCCGATCCATTTCCCTCAGGTCACCTTTCACATGAGAGAAAAACTGATTTCTTCTCATGTAAGTCACAATCATTTTGGACTTTTCAGGTGTATAGTCAAACCTAACTCTTAAGTAACGCACACCTGTGATTTAAAAGCATTTTTAGCACTTAGAAAATATTGTATATGTGTTATTCATATTACTTCTTCAACAATGGTATAAAAGACAAGGAACAAGAATTGTTATTTCCATTTTTTAGAAACTTATCTTTCAGGGAGTTAAGTGACCAGTGCAGAATCAAATAACTAGTGAAGAGAGAATCTAGATAAAGGGAAGTTCGATACCTTTATGCAATGAATCACATAAGTGCAGATGTGCAGACAGAAATACAGCACACAAACTTGGAGGAAGATAGACCTGGCTTCAAATTTTCTATTTTATCATCTTAGGCAAAGTATCTACCTTTTCTGACCCTTGTTTATTACCTTCTAAGAGTGTAAACAGTACCTCCTGGGATTGAAAATTCCAAATGCAGTGAGATTTGTGAAGCTTCTAGTCCAGGGTGCAATATACAGTAAGTAGATGCTTAGTAAACCAAGCTCTTATTGTGGATAGATGTTTATCGGCCTGAAGATGTTCAGATATGGGAGCAACGGAATGGAGTGGAGAGACTAGAGAGTCTGCTTCACCTTGAAATCCCAGATGTCTGCAAAGAATTTGAAATATTTTTATTTCTTTTTGGTTCAAAAGACCAGATTAGTTAGTGGGCCTGGGGATGATCATGTTTTTCTGTTTCTCCTTCCCTCTATTTGGAGGGAAATGTCACAGGAAAAAATGTCTTTTGCTTTCAAGCTCCTTACAAGTTTCAAGAAGAGGAAAAAGAACCCATTCCCAACAATTTAAAATTTTCCCTTAAAGAAATAGATGTAAGAATTTCTAGAGAAGCATGTTGAATTTTGTTTCTCAAATACTGTTTGAATGCACCCTTTAAATATTTGACATCAGGTGGGTATTGTGTTGTATAATGGGATTAAAAGGAGATTTATGAGCTTCTGGACTTCCCTGGTGGCTCAAGAGGTTAAAGCGTCTGCCTGCAATGCAGGAGACCTGGGTTTGATACCTGGGTTGGGAAGATCCCCTGGAGAAGGAAATGGCACCCCACTCCAGTATTCTTGCCTGGAGAATCCCATGGATGGAGGAGCCTGGTGGGCTACAGTCCATGGGGTCGCAAAGAGTCGGACACGACTGAGCGACTTCACTTCACTTATGACCTTCTGGAGGGGGCTAAGACTTATGAGTTTCTTAAGTGGGCATTTTAGTCAAGATCAATGAAGCATTGGCAGCCAATGTGCTAAGTGATGTGAGCATATCAGGTATGATCTGATCCAAATTCTGGTTTAAGTTAAGTCCAATTCATAATGCAATCAGTGGTGGGTCAAAATAATAATGTGCATCAGAATTTGCTGTGAGATGCATAACATTTGTGAACTTATCAGCCACGATGTTTTATTTTCTCTTTTTCAGACTCAACTAGATGAGAAAAATGTCTTTCAAGCCCCTCAGACCTTTATACAAAACTATTCTAATATGAGGGTTTCCCAGGTGGTTCAGTGGTAAAGCATCTGCCTGCCAGTGCAGGAGACACAGATTCAATCCATGGTCCAAGAAGATCTCCTGGAGAGGGAAATGACAACCCACTCCTGTGTTCTTCCTGGGAAATCCCATGGACAGAGGAGTCTAGTGGGCTATAGTCCATGGGGTCACAAAGAGTCAGACATGACTTAGCGACTGAACAACAGCATTCTGGTATATACCAAGACTTGCACATGTAGTAAGCTGATGTTTATTTGCTCCTATTTTGAACAATTGGCTTCATTGAGGCATCACGTCCCTTATTGGCACCAGTCTTAGGCAGTGTCTGTTTGATGAAAGGACTCTGGTAATTCAGCTTTATGTCTGAACACTCCTCACGCTATGACACAGCAAAACAGCCCAGGGCAGCAGCTGTTGGAACGACTGCTCTCTTTTCCTCTCAGGTTTGACGTTTCCAAGGTAGGATTTGATTACAACTGGCAATACAGAATTATGGGCATATAGATGAGGTGCAGAGACCAGAAAATATTAAGAGATGGAAATAACAAGACTGTAAGGCAGGCTGTGTTACATTCCCTTATCAGGCTGTGAGAAGTAGGCAAAGATTCCTGCTGAGAAATGCCTCCTTGCTTCCAGAATAGAAAAGACACCCTCTGACCTGGTCCAGTCAGGATACCTCACGGCACAGGCGCCAGTCTGTGTGGTTCCTCTGAAGCAAGCAATGTCTCAGGCAAAATCGAATTCAACTACAGTAACTTTTCTGAGAAGAAAAAGGAGACACTCTAAGATTGCGTATACTTATTTATTTATGTGCCATTTGGGGACATTTTGGAGACAAGTCATAAATCTCCTCCCACAGTTTAACTTCAATTTGAGTACTTCCTCAAAGTTCAACATACTGTAATTCATTTCTTACTCTAAAAAGTATTATTTCTTTCTGCATGTATTCCTTCCTTCATTTTTTTCATTTTACAATTTATCACCAAATTTGTTGTTGGTGATCTCAGGAGTTCCTGTTTTGAAGCCTTAATGCCTAGGAACAGATAAATAGTAATCATAATAATGCATGTATATATGTTATAATCACAGAAGCATTTAATAATATATACATGGATATATTTACTCTTGTATAACCTACAAAGGACTTTTCACAGACATTATCTCATTTAATATTAAGTACAACAATAACAACCCAACCATCCTTCTCTTCCTCCTGGTTACCGTGAGGTGGGCAATGTGCTTAGATCTCTCCATGCAATATCTCTAGACATAAACAGTCAGGGGAGAAAAGCAATGAAAAAATATACTTTGATATATGTAGGGGCCCATGTGTGCAAGCTCAGTCTTTCAGTCATGTCCAACTCTTGACCCCCCTCAACTGCAGCCCACCAGGCTCCTCTGTCCATGAGCTTCTCAGATAAGAATATTGGAGTAGGTTGCCATTTCCTCCTCCAGGGGATCTTCCTGACCCAGGGATTGAACCCATATCTCTTACATCTCCTGCACTGGCAGGCAAATTCTTTAACACTGAACCACCTGGGAAGCCCAAGGGATCATGAAGAGTCATTAAATGCTAAACTAGCCATGAGCAGTCCCTGGAGGGATGGGCCCTTTGCTGTTAATTCTACTTGTCATTGTGCAAGTGAGAATCTCTTTGGTCCTGGGTTTGCTCATTTGCAAAATTATTAATAGAGCAACATACCTATGCTGACTCCCTCACAGAGTTACTCTGAGAATCAGATGACATGGGAGAAAACATTTTGTGATTTGCCAAATGAAGAATAAATATTTCTATTGATTTTTTTCCCCTGCATTTGACTTCTGCCAGCATTTGTAGTGCCAACCTAAACAAAAGCCTGTCTATTGAAAAACAGAAATGATCAACATTTTTAGAACTAGATGAGCATGGTCTAATAGGCTTTTGGACATTTTACTTTTCTTATAATCAAAACTTATAGGTATTTGTCTGGCAACCAAGTACCTAAATTATAATCTAATGAGAATTATTCTTAAAGGGAGCCACGATCTTATGGGATCTTCTATCAATAGGACATTTCTATTTTTCTCCAAGTAACATTTGCAGACAAGCTCGCATATAAATCACATGGCATGGTTATAAACATTTCTGATTTCTGCACTCTGCTTTTACCTGCTGAATCAGAAGTTTCAGGGTGGGGCCTAGAAATCTGCTTTTTTTTAAAGGAAAACACACCAGTTGAGACAGGCCTACTAATCCAAGAACCCAGAATATACTGGCTAAAGTTTGCAAGTTGTAAGAGAACATTTGTTCCACATTTCTTTCCAGCTGTAACAAGATTTATCTATCAACATTTTATTAAAAGCAGATAGTGTGTGTGTATATGAAATAAAAGCAGCACTGCATCAGTGCAAAATTTGACATCACTTTCTTGAAAGCACTTTGAAGTAATGTTTTCTCAGCTTTCTTTCGTTGGATGGTGCATTCAGAAGGGAACTTTGGAAAGAGTTTTCTCTTCCAATATTATTTCTGGCCTCTAGTCAAGAAATAAACAGTTTCATAAGCTGTTACTGATAACCAATCAGTAACTCTCCATGTGAGGAGGAGGCCTCCACTCATTTCAAGCAAGAAAATTAAAAGTCTCAAAATGTTAGCAATTTGTACTGTGTGCTGAAATAAAAAAGTGGGAATTTTGCTTTTGGTGTTCAGTGATGTGAAATAATGTAATGTTTCAGAAGCTATAGGCATATCATCAGTCAGCTTCATGGTACATAAAACTGACAGAGATTGATTAGTATTTAGTCCACACACATTTATTGAGCAAGAACTATGTGCCCAGCACTGGTACAGATCTAAAGCTGAGGCGTAAATAAAGCGAACAGGTTCCTTAGCACTTAACCTTCTAACAGGGGAGGCAGAAGAATAAAGAAAAAGCTAATATGTAACAGTTCTAACATCACATTTGAAGATGATAAGAGCAGTGGGAAATGGTTTACTCTGCGACGACTATGCTGAATTTTAAAATTCTGAGAAGTGTAAAACTAAAAGACAAGCTACTCCATCACACACATTGATGGTCCCTTTATGGTATAGTCAATACATATAGTTCTGATTGATCTTTTTTACCCTGAGGCACAATCCAGTCTGCTAGTCATTCCTGACCTTCTTTTACAACTGTGCCCTGTATAATGATGCTCAGAAAAGCAGCCACTAGGGATATTTGTTTTCTGTTCCCTTTTAGCACTTCTAACTCAGACAACCAAACCAGTTTGAACCAGTTAGAGCATCAGAGCCATTCCCTGGACTCAACCCAGAGTCTATGGATATTCAGTTAGCTTCAAGACTGCAAACTAATAACCAAGTGTACCAGCCAAAACAACATCCTTTTTTTCTCTTTGCTGTGTTTTCCATACTTAAAGTTGTAATATGACCCTATCTGAAAACCTTGCTGCAGAAATTTCTTGGAAAAGAATATGCAATTGATTTGTGTCTATGAAGTTTCCTGCATTGTAGGCAGATTCTTTACCGTCTGAGCCAGCAAGGAAGCCCCCATGTTATTTTAAGGGAGGAAATAAGCCCACTGAACAAAAAACACCAACAGCCCCACCCTTTTTTGGGTACAAACCTGACATTTCAGATCAAAGTGGGGAGCCATGTTTTTCAGATATATGGGCAACAGAGAGGATGTTGCTATTGTGGTCTGAATTAGTTTGATAGGTGTGTTTGGTTTTGATTTAATTTTTCATTTTGTCATTCTGCTTATAGGAAAATATTCTCTAGGAGAAAATACATGTGAAGGTTAAATCTCACATGGGTTAACTAATTACTTGCAAATTGCAGCCTTCAGCAATTTTTAATAAAAGAACACCATCCGCTTCATGCTAAACTGTAAAAATGGATTTCATTTTCATAATATTAATGTTATTCTATGGAACAGTGCTATTAGAAGAAATCCCAGAAGCGAACAGGGTACAAATTATAGAGCAGCTATGTAGAGATGGCTTCTAATCATAATTGAATATGAATAAGAACAAATAAATCAAGGAAGAAACTCCTCCACTTCTGTTGACTTAGACATGCCAGTTTTAAAGCCAGATAAATATCAAGCAACCTGCAGGGGAAGTTACATGGCAGCTGAGAGAGTGACAGTCAAGCCCATCATGACTGGGGACACTCGGATATAGCAGAAGCATAGGAACTTGATTTTGAAATCAGATTGCATACTTGGAACTGCCACTGTTCCCAACTTAAGCTCCTTGGCAGAGATGCTAGCTGAATGTGCACATCACCGAAAAACATTGCCCAGACGGACGGCGCAAATACACTCTGGGCAAGCAACTCACCTCCCAGCTGCAGCCACGGAGCTGTGTCTGCTAAGGGCATCTCATGGGGACGGTGCCAAGGCAGGCAGGCGTGACTCTAGGGGAGAGAAAGGGCTGGAGTGTGTGTTTTTAAATATCAACGTGGACTTTGGAAAGCTGATGGGACTTGGCTTTTCAGGTGAAACCTCATTATGAGGAAATGATGTGTTTGCAGTAAATGTCATCCTTAGCTAGTGACCCTCAAAAGCTGACCTGGGGTCAGGTCCCATGTGTGGCTTCTCTCTGTACCCATCCTTTGTCTGAGGCTGCTCTGCCAAACACTTCACCTTCCCATACTGCTGTCAGGGACAACAGACACCTTCACCTTGAAGAGAGAATAGCTAGCTGATGGAAAGGGGTCAGCTCGGAGGGCAGCTGGGGTGCTCTGGGCTGCTTTGGAGCTGTGTCCATGGCCTAAAATCTGCATCATTTCCGTGTAGAGCAGAGGGAACTGCTTTAAACTATACACACTGTTTTCTTGTTGCAACATTAGTGAAGTGAAGTCGCTCAGTCGTGTCCGACTCTTTGTGACTCCATGGACTGTAGCCTACCAGGATCCTCAGCCCATGGGATTTTCCAAGCAAGAACACTGGAGTGGGTTGCCATTTCCTTCTCCAGGGGATCTTCCCAACCCAGGGATCGAACCCGGATCTCCCGCATTGTAGGCAGTCGCTTTACTGTCTGAGCGACCAGGGAAGCCGGTTGCAACATTACCTAAGTCCGAAAAAAAACAAAACAAAAAAACACTATACTCATCAGCACTTAGTTTCAAGGAGTCACTTGAGTGATAAGACAGTGTCGCTGGACCTGTGGCAATTTTAAGAATGTGATTTTTGTTTAACCCACAAGCAAAAGACCCAAGAGTTGTGGCATCAGAACAGTTGGCATGCTTTTCTGAAATATATCTTCCAAACATGAATTTACTAGTCTTCCATTAAACAAGGGGTCTTACCCTGTCTGAAATGCTAAGCATGTGTCACCCTGAAAGAAATCGTTTATAGTTATCTTTTCCTGAGTCTCATTAAAAAAAAAAAGTTTTCCATTATTTTAAGAGAAAAACTAGGAAATACTAAGTTGTTTCTCATCAATCCAAGGCTTTTTTTCAAATGTACTTCTGTATCTCAGTTTTAGGAGGGATGCAAGTGTTCACTGTTCATTGCCCTGGGGCTTGGGCCTTGGATGTTTTTATCCCATCATCCAGACAGTTCAAATCAGGAGTGAGGTGCATTCGAGCTGGGCTTCTACTCTGCCAAGAGGATTATCCCTTAATGACCGGTCAGCATTTTCATCCCAGCGAGTTTGACCTTTCATAAGCAGAGGTTGCTTTGAATTTACACAAACTAACTTTGGGGACAAATAAAACCAGAGTTTGGGATGTCATCACTGTCCCCCTCATTGCCTGCTGTTCCCAGCTTTTGTTTCTTCATGTGGACATTGCAAATACAGCGACTCTTCAAAGAAGCCTTTAGTTCCGAAAACATTTGGAGTTAGGGCAACATTTGCATAATTCTATTAAAAGGCTTATACCTCAGCTTTGAAAAATATTTGCGAAAATGTGATTTAGGGGAAAGAAAATCTTATCTTTTGGCCCAGAAGGTGCATCATGGAACTAAGCTTGTTAATGTTAGGAGTGCATGGTAAGCACCAAAAACTAAAAAAATAGAGAGCCTGGAAGGGTTTCTTTGATCCTTCTTCAAGTCCCCAGTCATCTAAAGCTTAAGAGAGAGATGGATTTTCTGTTTCTTTCGTAGAGTCACCAACTTAGAAGCTGGAGTCATATTATGGTGATGGGGGACACCGGTGTGTTTCTGTAGATTTTAAAATACAATTCATTGGTTCTTTTCAACTGAGGACATTTCATTTTGGTGTCATTACAGACAGGAGGAGATCGTCCACAGACCAAGTTCAAGACTCTGTCATTATGCCTGTTTCGATCATATGGTGCGGCCCATTATTCACAGGTTGACAGCCAGTCTGGCAGACAGTTTTCATATTCAGCTCCTAAAAAAGGAACTAAACACCTTCAACAGTGTAAATATTACAACACCAACTGCAATTAGAACCTCTCCTAATGTAGCACATGTCTCCATTAAACTACCTGCTACTCCAGGAACTGAAAGCTGGGTGTCCAGATGGTGGCTTGCTGTCAGGAAAGGTGATTGTAGTGGACCACACTCTCAGAAGCCACCGTTCTAGAACCTTCTAGAGCCTTATGCCTACCCTGGTCTTTCGGGACTCATGTCCCATGCAGAATATGCTAAAGTCTGGGTTTTTACCCTGATATATGTCTTCATTTTTATTCTGTATTCACCTGAATTTTTTCTAGAACCAGAATAAGGCTTTTAGATCTCCTAAACTATTAAGCACATAAAAATACAATTTTATTTTTTAAATAACATAAAATGTATAAGTCTAGCAGAACAACTTGTCTTTTCTAGGTGCTTTTTTGATTATAAAATTCTGAATGCATTCATAAAGTCAAAAATTTCTGAAATTTGTTTGTTTATGCCTATAGGGTAAAAGACACTTACTCCTTTGAAGGAAAGTTATGACCAACCTAGACAGCATATTAAAAAGCAGAGACATTACTTTGCCAACAAAAGTCCATCTAGTCAAGGCTATGGTTTTTCCAGTAGTCATGTATGGATCTGTAAAGAAAGCTGAGTGCCAAAGAATTGATGCTTTTGAACTGTGGTGTTGGAGAAGACTCTCGAGAGTTCCTTAGACAACAAGGAGATCCAACCAGTCCATCCTGAAGGAGCTCAGTCCTGGGTGTTCATTGGAAGAACTGATGTTGAAGCTGAAACTCCAATACTTTGGCCACCTGATGCAAAGAGCTGATTCATTTGACTCATCACCGGGAGTTGGTGATGGACAGGGAGGCCTGGCGTGCTGCACTCCGTGGGGTCGCAAAGAGTTGGACACGACTGAGCAACTGAACTGACTGACTGATAGGGTAAACTCCACAGTAACTGTTGGGCTACAACCTACTCACTGGCCACAGTCTCCCACAATCTTTCCTGCCCACTAGCATAGCATGATGACTCATAATTGCTTTTCAGTATTGACGATTTTGTGCTCAGTGGCTTCAGTCACGTCTGACTCTTTGCGACTCTGTGGACCGTAGCCCACCAGGCTCCCCTGTCCATGGGATTCTCCAGGGAAAAATACTGGCGTGGGTTGCCATTCCAGGAGATCTTCCCGACCCAGGGATCGAATCTGTGTCTCTTATGTCTTCACATTGGCAGGCAGGTTCTTTACCACTAGTGCCACCTGTCTGGGAACACCATTGAAGATTTTGCTGGGTCCTTATTACATTTCTAATGAAAAGCCTTTTCCAGATAGTTTTGTGATTCTCTCCTTTTGATTCGACCCTGGGTTGTACTCCTCCTTCCTGACAAGTTATCTCCCTTACCATGTTTTCCACCCATCTTGCTATCTGACTCCAAATTTCATGAAATCAATCTTGAATTTCTTGAGATAAATAACATTTAGGATAGTTTAAAAATAATTTTTAAAAAGCAAGTTATGTGTAACTGGTAAATGCTTTGGGAAATTAGACACATCTGGCTATCCACACATAAATGCATGTGTAGTGTTTGTCACATATGTAACAAGATTTATTTGTTGAAGATGTTTTGGATAGAAATGGAACTCTGTTGAGTAGAGTTGCCTTTTAGGATTGAGGCCTGAAAATTGTGTCCCAATTATGTAATACACAGGCAAACTTATGTTTCTGTACCTGACATGGGGCAAAAATTTGTAATGTTCAGCCAAAATCGCCACCTGAGGACACAGAGAACAAAGAAACAAAAAGCCCTAATCAGATTAGAGTTTAATGAACCAGTCTCAGGACAGTTGTGAACTCGCAACTGCCAAGCCATTCCAATGAATAAACAGCGGAACAAAACTTGGAGGACAAAAATTCTCCTTAATTATTTGCATTCTTTGGGTAGCTGTAATTATAATTGTAGGCAATTTTTCATTGCCTGTTACAACTTGTGCCCATGGTGGTGTATTTTTCAGTTGCGGTTGGTTGTCTGTTGCAAGATAGTTATGAGGATGATTAAGATGGGTGTAATTTCTTTCTGAAATATGTAAGGGATAATAGAGATGGATGTTTCAATTTAACTAGAATTTGTAAATGAATGGCAGTTCCAGGTTAGTTTTTATATAATGTAGTAAACTATTGCTGGACTTAAAATACCCCACACACACTATATTATAAATTACATACTTAGAATTAAAATATTAGAAGTTCTCATAGCTAATGAGAATTTATATATTTGCTCCTTTTTTTCCTAAATACGGGTTTTTTTTTTAAAACAATACTTATTTGTTTTTGGCTGAGCAGGTCGTTGTTGCTGCACAGGCTTCTCTCTCTAGTTGCATCGAGTAGGGGCCTCTCTGCATTCAGCTGCACAGGCCTCCCATTATGGCGGCCCCTCGGGTCGAGGAGCGTGGGATTTAGGGCTCATGGACTTCAGTAGCTGTGGCTTCCAGGCTCCAGAGTTTTGGCACCCAGGCCCAGATGCTCGGGCACACGGGATCCTCTCAGACCCAGGATTGAAATTCCATCCTCCGCAGTGGCAGATGGACTTTCCCCAGCTGAGCCACCAGTGCGCGCGTGCTAAGTCACTTCGGTCGTGTCCTGCTCTTTGCGACCCTGTAGACCGAAGCCCACTAGGCTCCTTTGTCCGTGGGACCACCCAAAAAGCCCCTAAACATGGACTTTTAAAATAGCATTTCTTTTCCTGACGACTAAAATAATGTGTCTATTTTAAAAGAGATGGAAGATACACACACACAAAAGTCAGTAAAAATTACCCATAATCCTATAACCCAGTGATATCTGTTCTGTTGACTAGGAGTGAATATTAACTCTGTTAACTAGGAACAGGTACCCTTTAGCCTTTTTTTTCTGAACATTTTTATTCTACAGAGTTAGTAACATAATATAACTTATTTAATTTTTTATTGAAATACAGTTGATGTATAATATATGAGTTATACATGTGCAATACAATGATTCACAATTTTAAAGGTTATACTTCATTTACAGTTATTATAAAATATTGACTCTGTACCCCTGTTGTACAATATATCCTTGTAGCTTATTTTCTACCTAATAGTTTGCACCTCTTAATACTCTACCCCTATATTGCCCCTCCCCATCTCACCCTCCCCACTGATAATCACAACTTTGTTCTCTATATCTGTGAGTCTGCTTCTTCTTTGGTATATTCACTAGTTGGTTCTGTTTTTGTTTCCATATATAAGTGATGTCATATAGTATTTGTCTTTCTCCTTCTGACTTATTTCACTTAGCATAATGCCCTGCATGTCCCTCCATGTTGCCGCAAATGGCAAAATTTTGTTCTTTTAAAAATTTAAATATATATGTGTGTATGTGTATATCTATGGGCTTCCCTGCTGGCTCAGATGGTAAAGAACTCACCTGCAATGTGGGAGATCTGGGTTTGATCCCTGAGTTGGGAAGATCCCCTGGAGAAGGAAATGGCAACCAACTCCAGTATTCTTGCCTGGAGAATCCTATGGATAGAGGAGCGTGGTGGGCTACAGTCCATGGGTTTCCAAAGAGTTGGATACAACTGAGCAATTAGCGAAACACATGTACATATATATGTATACATACATATATAATTTTTCTACCACCTGCTGTTCTTTCACATAATATTTTTTAATAGCTGCATAGTATTTTTTTCATATGTATGACTCTTAGACCTGACAAGAGTTACAAGAGGAATTTACAACTTCAGGCCATAGCTGCCATGGCAGACTGATAAGTGGGGCTACAGCCTCTTATTTAAGTTGAAGCTATTATTTTCTTTGGTTTGCTTGAAATACCTTTAGATGGGCAAGCCTCCTTCTATTTGTTCTGTTCCAAGTGTGAGGCCATACCATTGCCTGTTATTTTATATCTGCCTATTGTATGCATTTTAATTTCCCACCTGAGTTTCTCACCTTTAGCACAGGATGTATAAGAGTTAAGGAAAATGTTAAAGGGACTAAAGATGATTGAAAATTATTTTTCTGAAATGGCAGTCAAGTTTAAGTGGGAAGTACATTTTTTTCACTGTTAAGCACAACTGCTTCATCTCATGTAACTAGCATGACTTGCCCTCTGCGGTGTCCAGTGGGTATTTCCGATGTGCTATTTGGAGGGGAAAGAAACAAGAAATTAGGCAGATGGACATGATAGCTTGAGTTCAGTTCTCTTGGCAGCAGCTTTAGCCAGAAGTCGCACTTTCTGTTTAGTCCTGGATAGAATTGGCTATGCTGTGGTAGCAAATCAACCCTGAAATCTATGTGGTACAGCAAAAAAAAAAAAAAAAAAAAACCACCACGTACTTACTGCTCCTATAGAGACTGATGGAGTCTGGCAGAGACTCCCCTTCGTCCATGACTCAGCCTTCTTGTGAAGACGCCATCTCACCAAGTTTGCTGCTATAGAGGAGGAGAGGCATGTAAGCTCACACCAGCCTTTAGGAGCATAATCCCAGAAATTACATGTGTCTCTACTGCTCCCAATCCCTTGGGTAAAATTAGTAACATAATAGAGGGGTGGAGAGCTGGGAACTGTTTGGAGTGCATGGATATTTGATGAGTGTTGTCTCTGCCACCGTTCTTGTATCAAGCCACGGAAGCCAAATTGAGATCTTCTCAGTGAGTGAGGACAGGGAATCAAAAGGATTATTGAGATCAGAGAATCTGGAGTAACCAGTAAAACCATTAAGACCTGAGAATCAGAATAGTCTGAAGAACAGTTATGGTCAGAGTGGGAACAAACTGGCCAACACAGCTACTGGATGGCTGTAACCAGACAGAGTGAGACCAGAGAGAAGACATGGCTCCCAAAGCCAAGACTGTAGGCCTCTGGCTTGGAGTCTTTAGAAATGTGGTTTACAAACCTGGTCACTCTGGTTCAGAAAGCTTTAGAAAGAACTTCAGAAAGTGTGGAGTTCCGGATCCACCTGAGAGCTACTGAATGAGAACCTCCTAAAGAATAGCCTACACGTATCACATTTTAAAAACTATTTCTGATTTATTCTGATAATACTAATGGCTGGCGGCTTGGTGGTAAAGAATCCACCTGACAATGCAGGAGACGTGGGTTTGATCCCTGGGTCAGAAAGATCCCCTGGAGAAGGAAGCGGCCACCCACTCCAGTATTCTTGCCTGGAGAATTCCCTGGACCAAGGAGCCTGGAGAGCTGCAGTCCAGGCAAAAGAGTCGGACACAACTCAGTGACTAAACAACAATGACATTATCAGAATGATAATAATCATTATTTGAAAAGTTACTGCTTGGAACAGAAGGAGGTAGAAGATGTCCTTGGGAGGAGTTTCCAGTGAGGGAGTGAGCCTTAGAAAAGTGGTGGGAAGAGCCACAACCCTTCCCCGGTTAAGGCATCCCAGGTTATGGTTCTATTGCTGGGTGATTGTTAGCATCACAAAGCAGAGTAAATTCAGCTCTGAGTCATGGTATCATGAGTAGAACCACTTCAACCAGCTACCTGGTCAGATGCTTAGTATGTAGATGGAGATCACACCTCATGGTCCTGCCATGTTAAATGGTCTGACTTGGCTAGTCACTGCTTCTTGGTCAAGAGTTTACCATCTGACCCACCAGGGGAGCCCCCAGTAGGTAGCACAGCACTGTTAAATATGCAGAGGTGTCTGAAAAATCCAATGCACGTAAATCTCCAGTTCTACACAGAGCACAAGAAGAAAATCTTATTTTTGCCTAATGGCTGGAGTTTTTACCAATAATACATGGTTTTGCATCTGACTTTCTCTAGATATATCAAAATACAGCAAGGCCACACCTGGGGTAAGTACCAAAGAAATAGTAGATAAATACTGTTTGCAAAATGAAGAGTGGAGGACAGAGCTTGGGGTGATGTCAATTAACGTATGTCCAAATATAATTTCACACAGCTGAGTAACAAATGCCGTAAACTGGAGTTCTGAAATGGGAAGCAAAACAAGGACCAGGCAGAGAAGTATGAGTTAGCTGGTGTCATGAACTCAAGGAAGAAATGTGAACCGTTCATCTTAATTCCAGCAGAAGTCCAGCTGGTTTGCAGTTGTTTTTCTATCGCCAGAGCATGCCTTCTCACTCCATATTTTTAAAGCTGCTGGAAGCACAACCGACTTTAGAGTTTGCCCTCTCAGGCTTGTTTTTTTTAAGATTATTTCCATGCTTTATACAACTGCTCTGTTAGTTATAACCACAGTCATGATTCATTAAGACCACAGCAGTGGATTTTGAAAGTAATTCATCTGTTTTCCTTTTATTCCATCTCACTCTGTATTTGCTTAGGAGTCCTGCAGGTGGCTGGCTGGTCAAGCTGGGAGAGTAGGGTTTGGGTGATGTCTGCGCCTGAGTCACGTTCCGGGACATGTGAGTATTTTCAGGCTAAAGGAGAAGAGTCCAGCAGACATGCAGGGAGCCTTCCTCATCTACCTGAAAGAAAAGACCTGCTCTATGTTGTTCTTCAAAGGCCAATATTTTGAAATTCCAAAGGGGCAGGTTCAAAATGAAACATCTTAAACATTTAAGCCATCCAATAATGACGTTGACTTCCTGGGGTATTATTGATCTCCTCTTCTCCACTAAGTTTTAAGTGTTGGAGCTCCTCAAATTTCAGTTTGCGGCAGTCTTTTCTTTCTACACAACTTTTTTCAGCTCTTCATTGAGTTCCATTGTTCTGAATACCAAGAACATGTGATAACCCATTATTTTCTCTAGCCAAATATCATCTCTAATCTCATCTATTCAACCATCTCTGTGACCTTTCACTTGAATGTTTCATGAGCATCTCAATATGTGAAGAATACAACTCTTAATTCCTCCTCATTCCCTTATCCCAAAGTCTAACTGTTGTCCTTGTTCTGCCCTCGCTCAGTCAATGCCACCATCATCTACCTGTTACGTGCCTCGAACTCCTGGCCTCTCTCTGCCTGTCCCACTCGAGGCACTTCAAATCAGTTGCCTCCACACTTGGACAGAAAACACCAGTGTGTTATTCATTGGGTTTCCTTAGAACACTGGCACAGAGTAATAATATTTGATGCATCAGTGAAAGATGTAGAATGTTCATCAAGAAATACTAATAATTCCTATAATCTATCAAGCATCCACCATGTGATAGGTGCTTTAAATATTATAAATCTATCCCTAACAGCAACTCTTCAAAGTAGGTAGACAAGAAGAAATTTCATTGAACTAAGAGTTTGGTAGGGTTTTGCTTTTATGAATTTTACTGGGCATTTACTATGACTAGATGCTTTCTATGGCATTTATCATGACAAATATCAGCATAGTGCTAGGTGTTTTATGTATATTATCTCATTTAATCCTTATCAATACCTCTAGGGTAGGTTTTATGTACTAGTTTTTGTGGATGAGGAAACTGAGTCTAATAGAAATTAATCAACTTGGCTGAGGTCAGACATTAACCAGGAAGTATTGACTGGTATTTAAGCCCTAGTTCATTTGGCTCCTGAGGCTATATATTTCCCAGCTTTATCACAGAATAATCTCCATCAGGGGTGCCAACATTTTATGAAATGTTTCAGTAAGTGATCTTTTAAATTTCTTCTAATCAGAATTTTCATAATCATATAAAAAATCCTTTAGCTCTTCATTACTCTACCACTTAAAAAATAAAAATAACTGTAAATTTCATAGAAAATCTATAAATGTTCTAAACCTACACAGAAATTCCACCTGATATGATCGTAAAGACATTTCTCTTTTTTGTAAGCTTTGGTATTTTTCAAAATAGAATTCCCATCTGATTAATATCTGGACCAAATTAACCAGCTTGGCAATGATTCCTAGAGTCATAATAACGGATACACAGTGCAGGATGCCACTACAGGGCTGACTCACTACACAGAACATCTAGTCACTCAAGGATTGTTATTCTCAATGATCCAAATTTATTGGGAATTATTCTGAGTACCTCTGAACAAAAAGGACCTTAACACAATTAGCATATTGCTAAAAAGAGAAACGTCAATGCTAAAATTCTCTACCTATCTGTATTTAGCTCATATGAGTCCTTAATTCTACTTATTATAGTTACACAATTATATGGAAATCATTCCATGCCAACTCCTCCATTCCACCATCATGTTAAAGAAGGAAATTAACAACAATGCCCCATATGACAAATATTTGCAAAAAGAAAAGAGTAATGTGAGAGTCAAGTGAAATAATGGAGAACTGGAACACTGGGAATGCAGTGTCATTTTTTCTGAGCAATCCAAGATGTTCAGATGCCATAAACCTATGTGTGAAGTCAGGAGATTGAGGCCGAGGAAGAAACACCAAGAAATCTTGACTTCTCTCTTTTTGCCCAGCACAAGTGGTCTTGGCATAAATGTCACTTTTCCTTCCTGTTAATCTATATCAGGCTCTAAACTAATCAGGACAAACTGCTCTTTGAATTCACAAGATAAAAGTATTCTGAATAATTTCAAAATTATTTGCACCCACATAATGCTGCTGCTGCTGCTGCTAAGTCGCTTCAGTCGTGTCCGACTCTGTGTGACCCCATGGACAGCAGCCCACCAGGCTCCTTTGTCCACAGAATTCTCTAGGCAAGAATATTGGAGTGGGTTGCCATTTCCTTCTCCACCACATAATGATAGCAGATACTTATTCAACGTTACCAGGTGCTGTTCTAAGTAGAGCCAGGATTAGAACATAGGGAATCTGGCTCCACGCTGGGCTCTTATTTGTCACACTATGATGGGCTATTTCAACAAGTCACCTAGTTATAGGACCCATCTCTTTGCATCTTACTCTGGTGTGAAAGTGGAGCCACAAACTTGATCAGGAAGCTTCATCTCCACTACTAACATGAGGACCTTGAGTTACCCACATCGCTCACAGGTGAGCTGAAATCCACAACTTCAGAATGTCACAGACCTGACTCATTGCAAGGGGGTGAGGAACATAGTGTGAAGAGTAAGTGAGGGGAACCCTCTACTGCAATGTCCTGGGAGATGGATGGAATTATAGAGGAGGGATCTTGAGAGGGGTGTGGTTTAAGAAGGTGAGAGTTTCAACTTTCCCTCTCCTAGTTTAGGAGTGCTTATAATATTACCCTTGAATTGAAAAATATAGATGCTTGCTTTATTAAAACATCTAATCTTTCTGCTCTGGGCCAAGCAAGTGGACAAGATGGCAAGGGAAGGGAGGTACATCCCATCCCATCACTTCAGTGGGTCCCATACAGAACATGCACTTTTCTGAATGAACCTGTTGGGTTCATTCAGCCTCCAAGCCTGGGAGGTGTCTAAAGTACAGGGGAAGAGTAGCTGAAAGTGAGAGCTCCAGTGAGAGGGAGATGCTATTCTACTTACATCTGCAGGTCGGGAGAGCACTTCTGAAGCTTTAATGTGCATTTGAACCACCTGGAGCTCTTGTTAAAATGTAGATTCCCATCCAGAGGGAATAAGGGAGGGCTTGAGACTCTGCATGTCTAACAAGTTCCCTAGTGATGCCAATGCTTATGGTCTATAGACCACATTTTGAGTAGCAAGGAGCTATAGGTTGTGTAAACTGGATGGTAGAGAGACCTTATACACCTGAGTTACACATGTATTTTCATTGCCCTTCCCTCTTTATTCTCTTGGTCTCTTATCCAATTGTTTAGGGAAGAGCTTCTATTCCTCTTTTCACTTGTCCTGAAGGAAGGTCATGAAGATCTTTTTGTATAGTTCTTCTGTGTATTCTTGCCACTTCTTCTTAATGTCTTCTGCTTCTGATAACCATGATGGTGTGATCACTCATCTAGAGCCAGACATTCTGGAATGTGAAGTCAAGTGGGCCTTAGGAAGCATCACTATGAACAAAGCTAGTGGAGGTGATGGAATTCCAGTTGAACTATTTCAAATCTTAAAAGATGATGTTAAAGTGCTGCACTCAATATGTCAGCCAATTTGGAAAACTCAGCAGTGGTCACAGGACTGGAAAAGGTCAGTTTTCATTCCAATCCCAAAGAAGGGCAATGCCAAAGAATGTTCAAGCTATTGCACAACTGCACTCATTTCACACGCTAGCAAAGTAATGCTCAAAATTCTCCAGGCCAGGCTTCAGCAGTACGTGAATCGTGAACTTCCAGATATTCAAGCTGGATTTAGAAAAGCCAACAGAACCAGAGATCAAATTTCTATCATCCATTGGATCATCAAAAAAGTGAGAGAGTTCCAGAAAAACATCTACTTCTGCTGTAGTGACTATGCCAAAGCCTTTGACTGTGTGGATCACAACAAACTGTTGAAAATTCTCAAGAGATGAGAATACCAGACCACCTGACCAGCCTCCTGAGAAATCTGTATGCAGGTGAAGAAGGGACAGTTAAAACTGGACATGGAACAACAGACTGGTTCCAAATCGAGAAAGGAATATGTCAAGGCTGTATATTGTCACCTTGCTTATTTAACTTATATTTGCAGAGTACATCATGAGAAATGCTGGGCTGGATGAAACACAAGCTGGAATCAAGATTGCCAGGAGAAATCTCAATAACCTCAGATAGGCAGATGACACCACCCTTATGGCAGAAAGCAAAGAAGAACTAAAGAGCCTCTTGATGAAAGTGAAAGAGGAGAGTGAAAAAGTTGGCTTAAAGCTCAACATTCAGAAAACTAAGATCATGACATCCAGTCCCATCACTTCATGGCAAATAGATGGGGAAACAGTGGCTGACTTTATTTTTTTGGGCTCCAGAATCACTGCAGATGGAGACTGCAGCTATGAAATTAAAAGACGCTTACTCCTTGGAAGAAAAGCTATGACCAACCTGGACAGCATATTAAAAAGCAGGGACATTACTTTGCCAACAAAGGTCCATCTAGTCAAAACTATGGTTTTTCCAGTGGTCATGTATGGATGTGAGAGTTGGACTATAAAGAAAGCTGAGTGCTGGATAATTGATGCTTTTGAACTGTGGTGTTGGAGAAGACTCTTGAGAGTCCCTTGGACTGCAAGGAGATCCAACCAGTCCATCCTAAAGGAGATCAGTCCTGGGTGTTCATTGGAAGGACTGATGCTGAAGTTGAAACTCCAATATTTTGGCCACCTGATGCGAAGAACTAACTCACTGGAAAAGAACCTGATGCTGGGAAAGATTGAAGGTGGGAGGAGAAGGGGACCACAGAGGATAGGACATCATGAGTTGGCATCACCAACTCAACGGACATGAGTTTGAGCAAGCTCTGGGAGTTGGTGATGGACAGGGAGGCCTGGCGTTTTGCAGTCCGTGGGGTCACAAAGAGTCAGACATGACGGTGCGACTGAACTGAACTGAACTGAGGGAACGTCCATAAAAATAATACTCCTGCCTTTTTTGTTGGTCACACTCACATCACCTAAACCAACTGCCTTTAGATTTGCACAGGGGACATGTGTGTATTACTCATAGTTCCGTTCAAATCACCGGTACATAAAGAGGAAGGGAAGGGCAATAACCATCCTTTCTCTGCTGTGCAGTGTGAGTCCAGGCAGATGGCACTTTTATCTGGTCCCAGGTGCATTCATTCCTCATCCTGGGATAGTTGTATATTTTGTCAACTCCAACGCAGTCCTCCACTGTTATGAATAATAGAAGGTATGGCCTATTAAAAGGTGATGCTGGGGTCAAAGCTGAAGGGAGACTCCAGAAGCAGTGACTATTGAGTGAATGCCCAGAAAGATTAGTCTGCTTGAGCAAGCAGCAAGAGCATCCCCCCTGCCCTGTATCTCTGAGTTTACCAAGGAAGATGGTTGAGAGCATGCATCCATATCCAACTTAAACTCTGGGTAGAAGAATCAGTTCAGAATCGTTGCCTCCTTGAAACATCAGTGGAGAGAATGACTATTTGCATTTTTCAAACTATTTTCATAAGATATGCAATGGAATTAGGAAACCCAAATTTAGATTAGGTGCAATGGAACTGTCTTCCTGAGAGACAGAAGGTAATTATAGAAAGGCCTTTCAAAGAAAAGTGATGGAAACACTTGCTAATGTTTCCCCGGGACCTTCATAGAGCTGGGTTACAGGGAGAGGAAGCTGGTCTGTATAACCTATTACTTCTTTTCCCAGGACAATTCCATGACCGGTTACCACTGAAGAGAGCCAAGACAATGAGTGGAATCAGGCCATGCGTGGGGCCAAGATAAACTGGGCTAATGCTCCAACATCCAGAATGGCTTGGTGCCTGGACACCACCTCTGTGAACACCAAGCCCCCTAGCCCCTGCCCTGCCTTTCTGGTAGGCAAGATTTCCCCACATGCTACCATGCCACCAAACCACATCTAGCAAGGCAGAAGCTTGAGTATGTTATTATATTACAACATTCTTATAATATTTCCCTGTGCATTCTTGAGTTTATTTTCTTTTCAAAAAATTTTATTTGAACATGGGTCAAAAATCAAAACTAAACAAAGGTGCACGGGGTATGTCCCTTTTCCCTGTCCCCATCCACCACTTTCTCCCCCTCACTAAAAGTTATCACTGAATTTCTGTTTACCTTTTATTCTGTTTAGCTTTATATTTTTATGCACATATGAGTAAATATTCTCATACTTCTATTTCTAATACGAAAGATCAAGCTTATTCTTCTACATTTCGCTGTTTTTTTTTTTTTTCATTTAAAAATATATTATAGAGGACCTCCTTGGTTGTCCAGTCATTAAGAATCCACATGCCAGTGCAGGGGACACAGGTTGGATCCCTGGTCAGAGAAGATCCTATATGCCATAGAGCTACTAATTCCTCAAGCTAAAACTACGGAAGCCCACACACCTAGAACCTGTGCTCTGCAACTAGAGAGGCCAACCGCAGTGAGAAGTTCATGCATTGCAACTATGGAGTAGCCTCTGATCGCCGCAACTAGAGAAAGTACATGTGTAGCAATGAAGACCCAGCACAGCCAAAAATTAACTAATTAATTAAATTATATATGTAGGTATATATACCTAAATATTTATATTTAATACCTGTATATAATTTAATTAGTTAGTTAATTAATATATAGGTTTCCCCAAAGCAGTATATAAAAATTTTCCTCATTCTTTTTGACAGCTGCATAATATTTCAATATATAAATGTTTTCATTTCAGTCAACCAGTCTCCCAGATGCTGGACTCTCGCATAGTTTCTAGTCTTTTTTATTACAAACAATGCTGCAAGAGGCATCCTTTTGCATATTCTATTTTCCTTGGGTACATGTGCATGCTGAGTTGCCTCAGTCATGTCCAACTCTTTGCCACCCTATGGATCACAGCCCACCAGGCTCCTCTGTCCATAGGATTTCCCAGGCAAAAATACTAGGGTGGGTTGTCATGCCCTCCTCCAGGGAATCTTCCCAACCCAGGGATCAAACCCATGTCTCTTATGTCTTCTGTATTGGCAGGTGGGTTTTTTACCATAGTGCCAAATGGGAAGCCCTTTTTTTGTTTGGGTACAGGTGTAACTAAAGTTAGATTCTGGTATCTGGTTTCCTAACTTAAAGAGTTGACGCATTTGTAACGTTGATACTTCCAGTCTTCTTTCCTTAAGGAATTATAATTTTCTCCCTTTAGGAAAATATGAGAGTGCCTGTTTCTCTACTTCTTTGCCAAGACAGTGTGTTAAACTTCTGGTTTGTCTAATCCAAATGTTATCTTAGAATAGTTTTAATATTTGATCTCATTATAAATGTGATAACATATGTCATAGCTTTCAGAGACATTTGAATTTATTTTTCTGTGAACTTTTTGTTCATGCCCTTTGCTCATTTCTATGATTGGTGGTTTCTTAATCTTGATTTCTAAGAGCTACTATATACTAAGGAGATCAGACTTTACTTACAAAGAGTGAAGCTGGAGGACCTACACTACCTAATTTCAAAATTTATTATAAAGCTACAGCATTCAAGGCGATATGGTACTGATATAAAGTTAGACAATGGAATGAATAAAATTTAGAAATAGACCGACACTAACATGATCAATGGATTTTCAAAAAAGATGCCAAGGTAATTCAATAAGGGAAGGATAACCTTTTAAATAAATGTGTTGAAATAATTGTATAACTCTAAGGATTTAAACATTTAACCCTGACCCTTGCCACATATTATAAGCAAAAATGAATTAAAATGGATCTTAGAACACAGTACAAGAGTACTAAAACTAATGCATAAATGCAGAGGAGAAAATCTTTGTGATATTGAGTTAACCAAAGATTTATTAAATAGGTCATACAAAGTACTAGTTGTAAAGGACCACACTGATAAAATGTACAGGAACAAATTTAAAAACTTATGCTCTCAGAAAGATGCACTGACTAAAGGAAACAGGAAGGCAAGCTGTAGATCAAAAGAAAATACTTGCAAAGCATATGTCTGTCAAAGGACTTGTGTCCAGAATCTATATAGAATTCCTACAATCCCACAGCAAGCAGATAAACACAATGAAAAGTGTGGCAAAAGATTTGAACAAATTCTTCACAAAAGGAAATATACAGATGGCAAATAGGCATATGAAATTATACTCAACATCTCTAGTCATTTCAGGGAAACAAGTTAAAACCACAGTGAGTGGTTTTACTACCTGCTCACTCAAATGGCTAAATACAAGAGGACTGGCAATACCAAGTGCCAACGAGAAATGTAGAGCAACTGGAACTCTCATACCGTGGACATGCAAAACGTTACAGTAACTTTGGAGAACAGTATGGTGGTGTCAAATTTAAACAAGCATTTATCATCGAATTCAGCAATGCCATTCCTATGCGCTAAAGTGAGAAATTAAATGTATGTTCACACTGAGACTTTTACATGAATGTTATAACAACATTATTCATAAACAATAAAAGTAGAAATAATTGAATGTCCATCCATTGGTGACTTCATACAGTGAAATACTACTAACATTATCGTGGAGTACAATATTAATATACATAGTATGCGTGCGTGCTCAATTGCTAAGTTATGTTTGACTCTTTGCAACCACATGGACTGTAGCCCACCAGGCGCCTCTATCCATGGAATTTTCAAGGCAAGAATACTGGAGTGGGTAGCCATTCTCTTCTCCAGGGGATCTTCCCGACCCAGGGATAGAACCCAGGTCTCCTGCATTGCAGGCAGATTCTTTACCATCTGAGCCACCAGGGAAGCCCAGTTAATGGCATCCTCAGTGGTAAAAATAATCTTATTCATGTGCAAATTGAACTCATAATTTTTAAATCCCCAATGATAGAATTGGGCTTCCCTCATGGCTCAAATGGTAAAGAATCTGTCTGCAATGCAGGAGACCTGGGTTCAATCCCTGGGTTGAGAAGATTCCCTGGAGAAGTGAATGGCTACCCACTCCAGTATTCTTGCCTGGAGGATTCCATGGACAGAGGACCCTGGTGGGCTATACAGTTCATGAGGTCACAAAGAGTTGGACATGACTGAGCAACTAACACATAAATCTACTTTTATTTATAAATGACATGTAGAAAATATTAAGGGGTTCCTCAAAAAGAAATAAAAACTGCTAGAACTAAAGCAAACTTAGCAAGTTCACTTAAAATAAAAGTTCAATATTCAAAAATCAATGCTATCTACTAATAGAAAATAATTTAAAATAAAATTTAAGAAAGCAATTTATAATATTATTAAAGAACACAAATGCAAATAGCTGAATTTTCCAAAGTAAAATATAAGACCTTTGTACCAAGAGGGCTTCCCTGGTGGTTCAGATGGTAAAGAATCTGCCTGCAGTGCAGGAGACCTGGGTTTGACCCCTGGGTTGGGAAGATCCCCTGGAAGAAGGGAACGGCTACCCACTCCAGGAATCTGGCCTGAAGAATCCCCATGGGCAGAGGGGCCTGGCAGGCTACAGGCCGTGATGTCGCAGAGTCAGACGTGACTGAGTGACTGAGCACACTATACTAAAAACTACAAAGCATTGTTGAGAGAAATAAAAGACTTATTTAATAGAAGGATGGAAAAATACACCATATTTATGAGCTGGAATAGTGGACATCATCAAGATTTTAATTCTCCCCAAATTGATCTATAGAATCAATATAATCCCAGTCAAAGTCCAAGGAGGTTTTTTTTCCCCCAAATTTCACAAACTGATTCCAAAACTTAAGTGTAGATTCAAAGTACCAATAGCCAAAACAAATTTGAAAAGAAGAAGCAAGTAGGTAAATATACATCATATGTCATGCCTTGCTATAAAACTACAGTAATCAGAACTGTGAGGTACTTGTATAAGACTAGACTTATCAAAACTCAAAACTCTTGCTCATCAAAAAACTTCTAAAAATATGGAATGGGATGTCACTGACTTGGCTTAATATATATGACTAAGGACTTATAACCATGGAATATAAATATGTCCTACAAAAAGTTTTGAATTTTTTAATTGGTATTGCTTTTTTAAAAGGAGAGGAGACAAGACTTGAACACTTAACAAAAGAAAATATACAAAATCTAGTGTGTACTTGAAAAGTTGTTCAACATCCTTAGTCATCAAGAAATATAAACTAAAACCATAGTGTGATATCATTTCACTCCAATCCTGAAGAGTAGAAATTAAAAAGTTGATAACCTCAAAAATTTGGTGAGGAATTAAGAAGCAATGGCATTTCCCATCCATTGCTGGTGGGAGTATATAATGATACAACCACTTTGGAAAACTATTGGTTTTCCTATAAAATTAAACCTGCAGCTATGCCATGACCTAGTAATTCTACTCCATGTATTTTCCAAGAGAAATACATATGTCTACAAAGATTGACATGAGAGTTTTTATAGAAGCCCCACCTGTATTTGTCATAACCCCAAATTGAAAAAAAATTCAAATGTCAGCAGAGGGGCAGAGCAGTGTAACGTTCCTTCCTTAGCTCAGATGGACTCAAGCAACTGCTCCTAATAACTAACTATATGGACAGTTGTCCAAATGTTCTCTCATGTGTAATTTTGTTGTTCTTCAATAGGAATATATATTAAATATACTCTTAAATATATATATTAAATGTACTTTATATATATATATATATTCTTTGATCACAGCACTATTAACCCATTAGCAACCTCTGGTAGGAATTTGCCAATTATGGCCACTGGTCAGATGAAGCTTATTGATTCTTTAACCAGAACCACAACTATCTTCAGTGGCCAAATTTATTATTAATTTAAGCCATTATTATTATTTTTTAAGAGCAGGAAAACTTGCATACCCAAAAAGACTTGCCCCCCTTTTTATCCTTCTTTTTTCTCTGCATCTTTTTCTTTTCTTCTCTTTTCTTCCTCCATTTCTTCTCTTTCCCTCTGTTTCTCTCTCTTGCTTTACTCTCTCTCTTTCTTTATTTGTTAATCTGGAAGAAATATTTCTCCAAACTTGAACTGACTTCACTGATTGGTTCTAGCACAAACATTTTGAACTCTAAAATCTGACGTCAGATAGAAATGTGATACTGAGTTTGACATTTCTATGGAGAGTTTCATCAAATATTCCTTTCTTACCACCTCCTGCTCTTCACATGACCCATGGTTTAACTTCTGCAAGATGGATTACATTCTCCCCTTCAGCTGGTATGCAGATACCACCTCATGGAAAGAAGTTTAAAAATAATTGTAAACTCATTAGATGTGTCAGCGTCCGGGTGAGAGGGAGGATACTGGATGAGGGCAGAGCCCACACAGTTGATGAGGGAGGGCACATGTTTCCACTTAAAAGCGAAAGCTTTAAAATTGTGCCAAGCAAAGCGCTGGTGGACCAGCGCAGAGTGAGCACATGACTACGAATTACTGCATTTGACTATGACAAAATACTTTGGCTGAAGCAATAAAACAATTTTAAGGTAACCTTTTGGGGGACTTTCAATCTTGCTCCATTGCAATCAACACATGATATACAACACTGATGGAAAGAGCAATGTACTGGGAAGCCAGCCATGAACTCAAAATATGGGTTTTCCATTAACTTGTTATAAGAATTAAAAAGACTTTCATTTCATTTGACTTTCAATATCCTGACCTGTCAAAAAATATAACGATAATTACTACCTCCCAAGACTATGAGGATATACTGAGATAACCTTTGTGGAAAATTTTCTGATATACATTTATTTTATTACTACCAATTATTATGAAGAAACATTTTTCAGTCAGAGGGCATTTAATTTAAAAGAGCAAGAGACAAGAAAAATTAACTTGTGGCCAAAAATGTGTTTGCATGAAATACTGATCTCCCCCCAAACTTTAGGTAAAATAGTGAGCATTGTAATCCTTAGTGGAGATCATTACTATAATAACAACTATATATTTTGCACCAATCATTTTTGCTTTGGATCTTATGGCATAAGCATCACATGGAATATCAGTTAGTGGAATAAAATCTGGAACTATGAAAATAGATTTTAGTTTCTTAGAAATATTGCAAAAATCATTTTTGCAGTAAAATAATCTTCATGGCAGATATAATGGTATTGGACATTTACTGTGATGAAATTATATCAAACATTTTAATTAATTTTTGCCTTTTTGGAATTTAATTATATTTTCATATCATGTATTCAACTGATGAAAACAATATTACCTAATTTCATTTCAGCTTCTGTAACTCATATGTGAAGGTCATAATGCATACACAAATTTATGTAAATCAAGACAGAAGGTCATTGAGAATCAAGACCTTTTTCTACTTTCATCACTAGAGAGAAGCTCTAGCTACATTTTGGTAGTGAATTTGGACAACTTTCAAGTGGTTTTGCTAACAAGGGTTATTAAAATAAACAAACCAAAAACCTCTGAATAAATGTAGTACATCCTAGAACATTGCCTCCAGGCAAGCAAATCTGGTTCACTGGGGATAGTGACTTGATCAGTGACAAGTGAACCATGATACACAATCCAATCCATAACTAGAGTCTGAACGTAGCTGTATTCAAACATTAATGGAGTAAATATTACAACACTCCTTTCCAGTAAAGATGACTTGGTCTCAAAAACATATTCGTAGTAAACAGCCAGGATTTAATTTCTTTAAAATCCATATGAAGAGATGTAGATAATTTTTTCTGTAAGACATAACCACGGTTAACTCGCTAGAGAGATTAGTGGCTAACTTGGCAAGTAACACACAGACACACAAGAAACACACAAAGAAAGTACTGCAGCTGTTGCCCTTATCATTTAGTCGGCTAGTTGGAACAGAAGACAGCGACAGAATGCTTTGCTGTATTTAAACAGACTTTCTGTATGAGATTCCAAACCATATGATCTTTACTTTGAAGAGCTCAGAGTCAGGGAAACCAACTTTCCATCCTTTTCATTTTGCCGTCTACCAACCAACAGTTCTTACTTAATACAACAGGGTAATTATGCTAAGGACAAAGATAGTCAATTTTACTACATCTTTTTATGGATAAATGGTTTCACCATCGTTAAAAGAAACACAGCAGCACATGAACAAAGCCTGGAAAAAAAGGACATGGGAAAAGGAGGAACAGCTGGTGCTAAAGTAACAGGACTGGGAAGGAACTTCAGTTTTCTATCTTTCATTGTTGTTTTTAATATTATTTGTATCTTTAAACTCCTGAAAGAGTAACAGATGCTTATTAATCTAGAAAACACTGATGGAGAATTTTTAGTTATGTGAGCACAAACTAGTCTTATTTAACTTTGTGCCAGCTGTGAAAGAGATGTGAACACAAATTATAGATAAAAAGTTTTGTTTGGGGAGAAAGTGGTTTGCTTAATCTGAGAACAAATTATTCTTGAGCATTACCTTTATTCATTTCTATAAAAGTTTCATGATCGAAACACACAATCTAAATTCTTGGCTTCACCAGGTTTGTCAGGCTCAAAGGTGACAGTTCTGTTTTTGTCATAGATCACGTTATGCTAAGTATTTGAAAATGACGTAATTGATTTTCTATAAGAATCTTCTATAACTAGATGCTATTTAATGACCTGGTAGCTTGTCATCAGTTTTGAGCTCTCATTCTCCCCCTCCACTCCCACTGCCTCCCATCATAGTTTTACCAGATTAGTCTTCCTAAAGCATTGCTCTGCTTATGTCTGACTCTTTGTAATCCCATGGACTGTATGTAGCCCACCAGGTTCCTCTGATCATGGAATTTTCCAGGCAAGAATACTGGAGTGGGTAGCCTATCCCTTCTCCAGGGGAACTTTCTGACCCAGAGATCTAACCAGGGTCTCCTGCATTGCAGGTGGATTCTTTACCAGCTGAGCTACCCAAAAAGACCCTGATCATCACTACCTTCCTGTTAAACACCTCAATGGTTCCCCAGTGTCTACTGTACACTTTTGATTGTTTTTTCCCAAGGCTTTCTATAATGTGTCCCACACAAATGATATAGCCTTCTCTTCTAAATCACCAACATACTTCAGTTTCTCCTACTTAAAAATCCTTTCTCATTCCTGTCGAAGGATCTAAATCTTGTCTTTCTGTTTAATATCTGTACCATCCAACATGTCTTTCTTGAGAATCACAGCCCAATCTGATGGTTGTTCTTTCTGAATTCCTATCAAAATTTATTACATGCATTTCTATGACCCCACAAGCATAAATAGCCTTGTATTATTTTAAAATACTTAATATTTTAAAATATTTCCTTTTTTAAAAAACCAGATCAATGTCCCTTAAAATGGCTACTCTTTGTTATATTTCTTTTGTGTCTTTCTAGTGAAGTGAAAGTTGCTCAGTAATGTCTTACTTTTTGCAAACCCATGGACCATAGTCCACAAGACTCCTCTGTCCACGGGGTTTTCTAGGCAAGAACAATGGAGTGGGTAGCCATCTCCTTCTTCAGGGGATGTTACCCACCCAGGGATTGAACTTGGTCTCCTATTTTGGAGTCAGATTCTTTACTGTCTCAGTCACCAGGGAAGCACCTATGATATACCCAAGAATTGGTAAATTGTAATAACATGCCCTAGAGTAGACACTCAATGAATGCTTGTTGAAAGAATGAAGGTGGAGAATACTGTACCAGTCAGGAAGCAAGATTCTGATTCCAACTTTGCTCTGTTTTAACCAGAGTGGTACTGGTCAAGTCAATTTATACTGTTGGTCCTCCATTTTCTTGTCTATGAAAGGAGCCAAGCAAAAGAGATGAACTTGCTATTCAGTCTTGTTCTACTTCTTATGAACATCCATCTCATCTATCACTCAAGCCTCTCCTTCCCTTAAGAATACTTGTCAGTGCTGATATAAGAACTTCCTTTCAGTAATTCCTCCCCCAGCATTCACAGGGGAAATTTACTGGGACAAGGTGCTCCTTATTACTGTCTTTCCCTTAGTTTCAATGCTTGTCCTGTATCTGGAGATTCCCTGGAATCTGGAAGCACACAAATAGCTTCAGCAAACATGGGGAATAGGCATGAAACAACTGATGTTAGGAATCCTTGCCAGCCTGGCTCTGTGGTCCAGGTAACAGGCCAGTCAAGGCAGAGCTAGAGTTCAGAGCTGGAAGGTACTACATAGAGCAAGTGTCATCAAGCCTGAGGAGGAGATGAGATTGAATTGTAGGGCGCAGGGCAAAGCTCAGACTTCAAGCTGGCTGGCTGCTCCCAGAGCGCCCTGGAGATCAAGATCCAACCGGGGCAAAGGTGGGGGTGTGGTCATGGGGTGGGGCTCAGCAGGAGGCGGTCGTTTAGGATCCAGAGATCCCAGTTGCCCTGACTCATGACCACTTGGAGGGATAAAGTCTGAGAACCCGGGCCTGTCGGGACTCGGGTCCCAGCTGGCCTGAGAGGTCGGGGACAGAATGGAGCTCCGAGCGGCAGTTGCAGAGAGCAGCTCAAGCAGGCTGTATGCAGTCTTGTGTCTGGGGAGGCTGCTGCCCGCAGTCACAGGGGCCCGGTCACCAGGCCGTGAGTCTGCAGATACGGATTGGTAGAGCGCAGGGCAGGGTTCTGCTGGGGCTGCCGAGGCAGTCCCTCTCTGTCCTCCGAGACCTTTACTAGTTTTTTCAGAGGGCACGATTCCCCCCAAAGCCCTTACAGAGTTGTTTTCTGCCCGAAGAGGTGTGTGCGTGACATGCTGGGACGAGCTGGCTGCAGCCTTAATGATCCCAAGGGCTTCTTGAGCTAAGTTCTGGATCAGCGTTCCTGCGCAGCCGAGATGTCTCATGACCGTGGGCGCACCATCTAGACCCAGATGAATGCAGGTCGCGTCCCCGGGCAGCCAAGGGGTCCCCACGGCCCCCCTCTTAGACTGCTTATTTCCTGCTTGCTGTGGAGAACTCTAGAATGGAAGAAACCTAGGCTGTGAGGGGGTGGAGAATGTGGCAGGGATCCTAACTTTTCTTGCTGAAGGAAGCTCTTAATGAGCACCCATCTGCCTTCAGGGAAGAAAACATGATTCTCTTTAGCCTTTCAAATTCAGTGCTGAGGACCAAATGCTCTAAGCGGCAATCTGTGTCCCAGCGCCTTTTCCTCTGGACTTATTTTCAAATGTTCTTTCCTAAATAATCCCCTGAAGATGACATAGAACCCAGATACTTACCGGCCACATTTTATTTCCTTAGTGAGTAATTAATGACATTTCTTCAGCTATTTTAATGTGTTCTCTGAGTCAGGTAAAGGAGACCATAATAGTTAATCAAACAACTAATTCCTGGGTACTTAAAAATATTCTAAGCACTTAATCATACTTAAAATGGACTGTTAATGAAGCTTATAAACCCTTTGGCAGCTCTGAAAGTGAATTTCTCTGAAGGCTTAGAGAGTATTAATCCACTTAGATTTTTACCAAATAAATATTATTCATGCTTTAATTAATGGGAAAAGGTATTTAGAAGGTGAGGTTCATGTTCGTTGTCCTTCACTGGGTCTAGTAATTGCTTACTCCACGTGGGAAACCCTGAGCTTGGGTTAAACATTCTTCAAGTTATTCTCAAACTTAGAGAAGGTTAGTGGCCTACTTTTTTTATTAATAAAGAAAAAAATGAGAAGACATACTGAAGATAAGAAAGAATGGTTTAGCTCTATTGTTGGCATCTAAGGTAAATAGGTCACATTTGCTTTTTCTCAAGATTACTGGCCCATAAGAAAAAAAAAATTAAAAAACAGACTACTCCATTTTAGTGGTTTGTTTCAATACGAGTATTAATATAAATCTCACAGAAGGCAATTTATATTAATGCTCATATTGAAACAAACCACTAAAATGGAATAGTCTGTTTTTTTAAAAACAGATTTTAAAAACAAATAATGGACTGAATGAAATAAGCAATATATTAAAAGTCTTTTTTAAAAAATGATTTTTTTGATGACCATTTTAATCTTTGTTGAATTTGTTACAATATTGCTTCTGTTTTATGTTTTGTTTTTTTTGCCTGAGAGGCATGTGGGATCTTAACCCTCCAACCAGGGATCAAACCCACAACCCCCACAATAGAAGACAAAGTCTCAACAACTGGACTGCTAGGGAAGTCCTCTTAAAAGTCTTTAGTTTGATAGCAAGGCTAAAGTAAAGGATGAAAGAGGATCAAGATGAAAAAGAGACACAAAATGAATACTGTCAACCTTCCCCGCCCCCCACCCCGCCCCGAGACAAGACTGATACTGCTTTTAAAAAGTAAGCAGTTTTTTAGAGCAGGTATTGGAAACTTTTCTGTAAAAAGTCCAGAGAGTAACTCTTCTGTATTTTGCAGACCACATACCTTCTCTGTTTATTTCTCAGCTTATCTTTTCCTTTTTCTTTTTTTAAAGACAATACTTTAAAAATGTTTAAAGCGTTCTTAGCTCACACTTGTCCAAAAACAGACAGTGGGCTGAATTATACTTATGGTTAACAGAGTTTGCTGATTTCTGCTTTAGATTTTAGATTGGGCAAATGTTGCCAATATATACTCACTAGTAATTTTATATAAAATTTGTAAGTAAAAGTGTCCTTGACAGGGAAACTTCCTATTTTCACTGGAGAAAGGTACAGTGCTCCTTCTTGGAAAGTAGAAATCAATGTGTACAATTTCACTTTCTCAAGATAAAGAGACGTTCTTGTTTTGAGGACTAGCTTCTCTATCTTGTGGCCCTTCAATTAGCTCTGATAGCTTGGAAAGCTTTGATAAGCTTGAACATTTCCAATGTCAGGAATAAAAACATCCTTGACCACCTCCTTTGCAGGCAGGCTATTTTCTGCAGCTCCAGCCAAGGCTTTCTCCAACTGGAGCATGGTATCCTCAACTGGACTCAGAGCACACTCTTGAGGTCACTCAAGTCTCCACCGAATTTTTCAGATTTGCATTTTCATTTCTAAAACTAAAAGAATAATTGGTGTGATCAAAGGTGGGGTCATCTGGTGATCACTTTCTATATGGCTACAATCAGGGGAATTCAGTGCACAAAGAATTCAGGCGCTCCGGCTAATAGGAACATGAGTGAAGAACAATGATTTCATCGCATTTCATACTTACGATGGTCTTGTTGTAGTTTGGTTTAGAAGAGCTGTGAGTGAATATAGTCATCTGACTGTGCAATAATAGTGCAGTATCTTCATGTCAAACCAAAAGAATTCTGCTGTAGTAGAGGAAGTTAGGAGTTTGCTGCCAGCAGTGGTTTAACTTCTGGAAAACCACATCACTGATTCAACTATCATAGTTAAATTATATTGAATTTGGTTAATGCAGCTACTTTGTAAATTTATTTCAGTTTTTCACTTGTATAAGAAGTATAAGTACTGCTGGTCTGTGATTATCTGTGTTCTTTAAAATATATATATTTCTTGAGCCCAGCCTGGATGCATGAGACAAGTGCTTGGGCCTGGTGCACTGGGAAGACCCAGAGGAATCGGGTGGAGAGGGAGGTGGGAGAGGGGATTGGGATGGGGAATACATGTAAATCCATGGCTGATTCATGTCAATGTATGACAAAAAACACTACAATATTGTAAAGTAATTAGCTTCAAGCTAATCAAAATAAGTAAAAAATAAATAAATAAAATCATCTCATAAAAAAATAAAAAATAAAAAAAATTAAAATAAAATATATATATTTCTTACTTGAGCTTCCCTGGTGGCTCAGTGGTAAAGAACTCACCTGCCAATGCAGGAGATGCAGGTTCATTCCCTGGGTCAAGAAGATCCCTTGGAGAAGGAAATGGAAACCCACTCCAGTATTCTTGCATCGAAAAACCCCACGGACAGGGGAGCCTGGCAGGCTACAGTCCACGGGGTCACAGAGTCGGACATGACTTAGCAACAGAACAACAACAGCATTTCTTACTTAGTGAAAATTATTAATCAGTATGGCACCGAAACCCAAAAACTTACAGATCAGATATTTATTATAATGACTATAGACACAAAAATCTTATTAATGAAAGTATTTTAAGTCAGAGATAATAACTTATTTAAGGTAACATTTAACAAAACACATTCTGGAAGCTCAATAATTGAAACAATCATTGTTGAAATTTATTGTAATTAATAAAATTTGACTGAAACATAAGCTACCACCTTCACCAAAGCATAATCTTTCTTGTACTATCAAAGTCTCTGAAGAAATGGTTGTACTTGACTTTAAAAATTTTAGCTTTATTTTTGCTATCTGAATACTGTACATGAATATGACAATGAAAATAAGATTTCTGCTTAATTCCAAGTTTTTAATAACTAAATCTGGTGATATTAAGGAATACATATTTTTTTTCAAAATATGAAAGTCTCCTAGTTGATTCAAAATAGATGACATTTTTTCACTTTTAATGATTAAATCTTTCATGTAATTATTGTCTTAGTTTAAATGTAACCTAGTAGCTGACTCTGCATTCATACACTGCTGGATTCCTAGTTAAGATATCAGTATGCCAGAAAGTATTTTGGTTAGGTGGGCCTTTGTCTATTTTACTTTTCATATATGTAACTTGGAACTTTGGTCTCAACCTAAGAACAAAAATTCCGTTTGGGCATTCCTGAATTTTTTATATTTGATTTTTTTTTCTTTTGCAACAAAAAATAAATGTAGTACCTCTTTAGAGTTACCTGACTTTTCTAGGAAGAAATGGAAATAAGAGCAGTAGTTTCTACTTTTTGATCTTAAGTTCTCTTCTAAAAATTATTGAGAAACCCAAAGTGGTTTTTTTTGGATTACATCAATTGCTATTTACTATATCAGGAATTAAAACTGAGAAGCCCTAAAAATATTTATTAATGCATTTAACATAATGATAATCAGCTTATTATCTGTAAACATAAATAACATTTCTCAAAAATACCTTTACTTTGTGAAATGAAAATAATTAGGGAGAAGCATAGCAATATTTTACATTTTTACAGGTCATTTTAATGTATGATTTAAAAAATTGCTGGATTTTCATATCTGCTTCTGCATTCAATATGTTGCATTATGTTGTTTTGGTTGAAGCACGTGAAGAAAATCTGGTCTCACATAGGCAAGTATTTGGAAAAAGAAGGGGCATTTTAATATCCTTTCCAGATGATTATGGGTATTCTTCTTTGATAGAATACCAAAACTCAGCAAGTGGTGGTTTCTTAAAGATTAGTTGTGACATGAGTTTTGAAATCATATCAGTGAAATTTGACTACTTGGTTATATTAAAATTCACTATTCTAAAAAAATATTAATTGATCTACCTTGCACTTTAAATGAATATTTCACTTGTGGCTTTTGTAACATTAAGTATTGGTCATCTGGAAAATATGGTTAAGCGAGATACATAAGTCTTGTAAATGCTGACACAGTATCCAAGAAGTCACATGTATTAATATCATCTGTGTCAGAATTTTTTTTTTAAGTGTTTAAGTTTTGGAAAGCTGTCAAGCTCAAAATGGCAGCTACACATTTTCCAAAACTCTATTTTTCACTTGAAAGTTTAAATTTTATCATTCACAACACATACTGCCAGGTCTTTTTTTGAAATGACAGACACACTTTGTTCATTTTTAAGAAAATGTCTGCCAAATACAAAAGTATGAAGAACCACAGTTGGTCTATCAATTGCTCTTTTAAGTAAAAATAAATTGGTTGCACAGGCAATCATCCTTATTCTCAGAGGGCAGAGCTTTCGATGTCAGACCATCTGAAGGCTGTTGGTCTGACTAGATCACTAGATCAGAGCTTTCGACGTCAGACCGTCTGAAGGCTGTTGGTCTGACTAGATCACTAGATCAGAGCTTTCGACGTCAGACCGTCTGAAGGCTGTTGGTCTGACTAGATCACTAGATCAGAGCTTTCGACGTCAGACCGTCTGAAGGCTGTTGGTCTGACTAGATCACTAGATCAGAGCTTTCGACGTCAGACCGTCTGGAGGCTGTTGGTCTGACTAGATCACTAGATCAGAGCTTTGGACGTCAGACCATCTGAAGGCTGTTGGTCTGACTAGATCAATGCACCCTGCCCCAGCTGTCTATGGGAAGCACGTCGGTGTGGAGCAAACATGGCCCCTTGTGCCTGAGGAATTTCCAGAGTAAACTCTTCCTCAGGTGCTGTGGCCACAGCAGTTTTCCTCTGAAGAGGACTACAGGAATGGCAGTCATGCTAAAAGTCTGATGTGTCCCGTAGATGAATCATTTAAACAAACATAGACTTTGGGAGAACTTAGGCAATAGGATGAGGAAGACTTCCACCTCTTCTTTTGGGGAATTATTTTTCTTTTAACGCTTCCTCTCTTCTCATTCTCTGCCCATTCCGCTCCATCCGCCTCTGAGTGTTTGGTGTCCTCAGCAGGATGCCAGTCATCTTCCTCTCACTATTCCGTCTTCCCGTATAGTCTTGACCTCTGCTTCATCTGACTTATTTGTCCAGAATCCTGCTTTCTGGGACGGTAACTAACAAATGGCTAACCAATCCTTGAAAATGTTATCAAAAAGAGCTAGTGGGAAGATGAATTGCCCTTCCCCTTCACATAGGGTGTTTCCCTAACTGATGTCAGTTCCACTGCAGGAGTTGAGGACAAGAAAGGAAACCTTGAATGGGAGTGTGGTGCTAGGCAGTGAGGAGACCACACAAACATTTCCTTGCTCCTCCTAAGTATAGAGCAGGCCCTGGGCCCACTGGAGCAAAAGAAAAAGTTAGCAAAAAAATAAAATTATTTTGTCATTGTACCTAAAACAACTAGAAAACTAGTAACTTTTCATGGTTCATTATGGTCCTTAAATCAAATACTGACCTGTTCTCATGTATCATTCCATATCCAAAACATTCCAATGAGCACCTCACTTTTAGATACATTATTTTCTCCTCTCATCTATTGCAAATTATATGCAATTAAGGTAAGATTTGCTTCATTGATCTAGCATTTATAGAAATTTTCAGTGAAACATTAAAACTCTAATGTAAAGAAGGCCAAATATTTTTAAATAGATGATTATTTTTCATCATACTGGTGCCATATATAACCCAATCATTCTGTTAAAAATTAATGTGATGATTATTGTGAATATAGATCTCTAATCTACACATCTGTCTTCAAGGTTTGGAGTTACTATAATCAGAAGAAGAGTTCATCCCGTGGGACATTTGAAGAGATTGAAAGTGATGAAAAGTGCAAGTGTTAGTTGCTCAGTTGTGTTTTGGACCCCATGGACTGTAGCCTGTCAGGCTCCTCTGTCCATGGAATTTTCTAGGCAAGAATATACTGAAGAGGGTAGCCCTTCCTTTCTCCAGGGGCTCTTCCTGACCTGGAGATTGGAGACTGAACCTGAGTCTTCTGCATTGCTGGCAGATTCTTTACCATCTGAGCCAGCAGCGAAGCCCTAGAGAGTGACAGAGGTGGGGGTAATTATACATGTGATGAAGGAGGCTGCCCTATCACGGAGCATTTAGCAAAGTTTTCTTCTGACTCCCATTGTCTCTGCAGGATTCAGAGAAACTCAAAAAGAACATATTTCAATCAATCAGTGGAGCCCTAACTGCTACCTTGTGATTTTTGTGAGATGAATATAGATTCACTTATTAAAAACTGTAAACTTCCATCTATTTTTTTAATTTACAGACAAGATAGATAAGATAGGGTATATATTAACTGTATGATACAAGTTTGGGGTTGAATTCCAACATTTACCAGCCATGGAGTGGTTATTACAAACTCTTTGGCCTTGATTTCTTCCTGTGTCAGATTGGATTAATACTTGTCTGGTGTGGTTGTTACGGGATTAGAGATAATAGTGTGTGTCAAGCGCCTGGCAAGTTGCAAGCACCTCTGGCATTGTTACTTGAAGAGGTGCTATGGGTAAACTGTTTACATTAAAAAGACATTCACATTCTCTAGGTTTGATGTTGCTTGAAAGCCTTCTTTCCTGCCTGGTGGCCGACTTTCCCTTTTCTTATTGTTCCAAGAATACTTCTCCATTTGGCCCATTGTAAATAGTAACAATTGTTTAGCTGTTCCATCAGAAGAGAGAAGCCTTCCTGGAGCCTGGCAGACTGAGCGCCCTGTCTGATCTGTCTAACAGCTTTGGAGCTGGAGACAAAGCGACCGGGTCTCTTACTTCCTCCTCTGGGAAGAGAATAGTGTCCCCAACCAAAATAGATCCTCGTCATCTTACAAACACCATCCAGAATAAACACTAAGGAAATGAGGGCAAAAATCCACTGTGGTGGATGCTGAGACAGAATTCTTCCTAAAATAAGGTTTTCAAAGCTCGTAGGAAGCAGTAATGGATATTACAGCACATGAACCATTGTTGTGCCAATTTCAGTTATAAATTAGTAATATACTAATGCAGGGTGGTTCTATTTGGATTACTTAAACATAGATATTATATCTAGAGAAATATGCCTATGGAGCTACATTTACAAATAAGAATAGCCTAGGCAAAACTCACAAGAACCAACTCGCCCATGGAATTTGATGGAAAATGAGTTAAGATCTTGGCATTAAAAAAACCCCATAAACTGCAACTCTCTCACATCCATAATGAAGCTTGGAATAAAAACCTTTTAAAATTATAGTTGGGTACAAATTAGTGATAAAGATTGATGGCAGGGGAAAGGACACTAAAAATAAACATTGCATCACAGGAGTAACAGCATTCAACTTTTCAGTTAAATTATTGCTAAATTAATCATTTCCATTTAAACAAAATAATGATCTTTATCAGTCATGAAATTCCCTAGCTTTTTTCCCCTCATTGGCCAGTTTCTCTATTGTCTGGACTTTAGATAGTGTCTAAAACTGAAAGAAAATGTGAATTCCAATTCAAATTCAAGGTCAATTCATTGATAATATTAGCAAAATTTGAAGGATATCAGATCATGTGACATAGGGAGCTTCATTTGCATGAAAAATCTGCACTTCCTCATTCATTGAAAAAAACCCACTTATATTAAGGTAGCTTCTTGGTCTACTGAGATATTATGAACTATCTGAAGAAGGAAAAGTATGTAGTAAACTTTATAGTTGTTTTAGAAATGGGGGAGTGTACTTCATTTAACAGATATCTGAATTTACTTTACAGTTACTGAAATCAAAGTGGAATGATACTGAAATTAAAAAAGATAAATCAGTAGGAAAGAATTAGGTCTAGAAGTAGATCCAAGTGTATCTGGGAGTGAAAGTCACTGGGAAAGGAAGTGTAATATGCAATATACAAACAATTCAAAGTTCATACGATACATGGAATTGGGATAATTGGCTATTAGCAAGAAAATAGTATGAACTCCTATTCATAATATCCAAAAGTAAACTCCAGCTATATTAAAGAACTAGACATACAACATGTAAAACCATAAAAAAGAAAAATCAGGAAAACATTTGTATAGCTATGGAATGAGACAAGCTTTCTTTAGCAAGATAGCAAACAGAATAAATTAACATTATATTTTTGAAAAAGCAATTCATACTATAGAGTACTATGCAATTATTTCATAAAGGATGAAAGAGTCAAATAAATAAACATGTATAACTACTGTGTGGTATAAAGCAAAAAGGAGAGGAACTTGTAAGAGAAAATATTTACAACACATATAAAACAGCAGTTTAATATTCCTCATACATGAAGAACTTTTACAAATTAATTAGAAAATGACAGATGTGAATAGGCAATTCACAGCAGAGGAAATACAAAGGACTAATAATCCTTAGAAAAGATCCTTGACATACACATTAATAGGCACAAAAGTGAAAATTGAAATACCTGGTCATCACGTGAGGTGGAGAGACAGAGTTCCTACCGGCATAAAATAACTTTAGACAAGAACTGACACCCACTGTAGTTAAGTCTTGGCGGTAATCCATACTGTTGAACACTGGGTATGGTTCTGTAAATTGCTTCATTCCAAAAGTAATCTGACAGGATTTGTCAAGATATAAAGATGCACAAAGACTTTACCTGTAATCTAAATTCTGGGTAGTTATCTGACAGAAATAAAAATAAAGTGTATAAACATATATACACGTGTGCTTATTAGTTGAGGAAGGCAGGATTGTGTGATGGTTAAGAGCATGGCCTCCATAATTAGACTTGGGATTCACATTGATAACTTACCTTGTAAGTTATTCAATCCTATGTGTGTCAGTTTTCTCATCTGCAGAAAAAGAAGACAAAAAATATATATCATATCACATAAAATTTTTATAGAGTAAATGATAAGATGCATGTTAAGTGCTTAAAACATCATTTACTATATTTTAAGACTATAATGCTACTGCTGCTAAGTTGCTTCAGTTGTGTCCAACTCTGTGTGACCCCATAGACGGCAGCCCACCAGGTTCCCCTGTCCCTGGGATTCTCCAGGCAAGAACACTGGAGTGGGTTGCCATTTCCTTCTCCAGTGCATGAAAGTGAAAAGTGAAAGTGAAGTCACTCAGTCGTGTCTGAGTCTTAGCGATCCCATGAACTGCAGCCTACCAGGCTCCTCCCTCCATGGGATTTTCCAGGCAAGAGGACTGGAGTGGGGTGCCATTGCCTTCTCTGATAAATATTGGTTAATACTATCATTCAGCATTATTTCTAGTAACAAAAACAACCTGGATACCCATCAACAAGGATGATAATTGAATTGTACTATGAAACCATTGAAAATAATGAAGCATATCTGTATGTGTGCATTTGTCCAAGATACATTCAGTGAAAAAGTAAAAGTTACAGTCTGATGTATAATGCCAATTTTAGAATAAGAGAAAAATGAAATAATTATTTTCCAGATGTGCCTATTTTTGTAGTGGGATAATATTTTGAGATATTAACCATTTCTTTTTCTTCCAATAGTACACCCTTTACACCCATCTACCCTTATCCCCATTCAAGCCCCTAAATTGCTCCAGGCCTGTTGTTCCCAATGAGGTATGAATAGAGAGAAGAATCATTCTAGCAACTGGCTTCCAAAAAGTCAAACTTGCAGATATTTGGGGGTTGGAGAAGAGAGGGGTCTCCTGACTGCCTGACTAAAAAAAGATAATCTGACAGAAATTAAAATGCAAATATACAAAGCATCTTACAGAGATTCTTATTAAAGGTTGAAAGTAGATGCCCCCAGCTTGGGGAGAGATGAAAATGTATTAGAAAGAAAGCAATGAGCATTGGAGGTGAGCCTGGAAAACAGGGGCCCAAAACAAAATGCCTCAATAGAGCTGGGCCAGTGGAAACCTACAGCTCGGCTGGTGGGATCTAAGACCAGAGGAAACTGACCTCGACTTCCAGGTGGAGGCCAGGGAGGCTGGCAAGAACCCACGAAGGAGATTGCTATAGGGCATCAGATAAGCTGGCAGACATTGCCGTGGCTCAGACGCAGCCCAGAAACCCACACTCCTGACAGGGTCTAACAACAGGGGCTGCTGTGTCTGTGGGCACCGGTGGCCAAGGCCCAGATAGGGTGAAAGATGTGTCAGTATCACCATGGTTACCAAGAAGCAGATGCTGCACACGCGCTACCTCCACTCAGTTACTTGGTACTGCATAACCTTCTCTCTGTCCCCGAAATGCTAGCCAATTTATAGGAAAAAGGAAGCTATTCCAAATAACTGAGACAGTGGCTACCTAACCGATGGGATGGAACCTCAAGCTAGAAATTAATTTGAGCTAAAGAAAAATTGTTTATTTCTCCTCATCAAAGTTGTGGACTCTTACAAGTTACATGAATTTTAGTATGTTCGTATATAGATGGTGAAAATACAAACTGTTAAGAGGAATCATCTAGCAGTAGGGGAGAGGCTGTATAGCTGGAAGGGGAAGGATAAATCATCAGTTTTAATTTAGATATTTCTGTAAATGTAAATAGTTGAGTGAATAGATATTCCTTTTGTTGGTGAATTGACTGGAATGTTATCAAATGCAAAGACAAATGCAAATGTAACAGGAAGTTCAAAATCATTTTAGAGTACATGATAAAAGTCAAGAGTCAAATGCCTATTTTGGGCAAATTATTAATATTCCTGGGCCTCAGTTTACTTATTTATAAAATGAAGGGCTAGGTTAAGTGATTTATATAATCATACCTGTTCTTAAAAAGGTACAACCAGATGTGGCAGAAAAGAGTTACCTTTGTGAAGGACCTCATATAAGTAAAGGCCCTTGTAAGTTAATGTTCTAAAGATAAAGATTACAGGAACTATAGTGGAAAAACATAAATGTTCCATTAAACAGGTTTTTCTGTCAATCTCTCAAGTCTCAAGTCTGCCAAATACTATCTGTGTGACCTTGGGCAAGGCAGTTTACACATTTTGGGTTTCAACTCTTTAAACATCTATAAAGTAAAAATATCCAAACCTGTCTGTACATTAGAATCAATCAGAGGCTTAAAAAAAAAAATCACATGCCATACATTCAATAGGAATAGGTATATGTACTACCAAAAACATATATAGGAAGGTTCACAGCAACACTATTTGTATTAACTCAAAACTAGAAACAATCCAAATGCCCATCAAAAGTAGAATGAATAAAGAAATATTGATATATTGGCAATTGAATACTATGGAGCAAGAATCAGCAAACTTTTTTATGTAAGGTGCCAGATAGTAAATATTTTCAACTTTGGCAGCCAAACAGTCTCTGAGACAACTAAACTCTGGCATTGTTGTGTGGAAGCAACTGTAGACAAGACAGAAAGAAATCAGTCTGAGTCTTTACAATCCATGCAGGAGGCAGACAGGAGAGCTGGCCCGAGTGCTATCAGTTCTCTCCCTACACCTCACCCTTTATCTTGGTCTAGCTACACTGGCTTTTTTTAATTTTCCCTCAAAAGCACCAAATCCTTTCCTGCCTTAAGATTTCTGCACATACTATTCCCAATGTTACCATAGTCAGCCCCAAGATCTTTGCCCATCTGACCTCTTCTTACTCTTCTTATCATTCAGGCTTAACTCCCAGGTACCTCCTTAGTCATGCCTTAACTGACCACCCAATCTAATTGCATCCCTATGACTCTATCACACCATCTTTATCATATCACCTTATTTTCATCATAAAATTCCCTTATCTATGATCTATTTATATTTATTGCCTGATTTCTCTGTGTTGAACATAACCTTCTTAAGAGAAGAGATATGTGCTTTTTTTATTGGAAAAAATGATCCCAGACTCAGAAACAAGAGAAAGAAATTACTGGGCATAGTTTTAGATTTTAGTAGAGGGCACTGTCTAAAGTGGAGTGGTAAAGAAACTGCCTGTCAAGAAGGAGACGCAGGTTCAATCCCTGGGTCAAGAAGATCTCCTGGAGAAGGAAATGGCAACCCACTCCTGTATTCTTGCCTGGAAAATCTCATAGACAGAGGAGTGTGGTGAGTTACAGTCCAAAAGAGTCAGACACAACTTAGCAACTAAAGAACAACAATAAAACTATCTAAAGCAGAGATAAAGGGCTACAAAGTAAATATTTAGGCTTTGTGGGCCAGAAAGAGCAAAACTAAGGCTATTATGTTGGATGTAAGTACTTATAATAACAAGAAAGAAAATAGTTTTCACAATTTTTAAATTAATAACATGATAAACAAAATAATAATTGATATAATTTTTGATAATATGGGTCCATTAATATAAAGAATGAAATGTTTGGGGAGTATACAGTTTGCTTCATTGAGGTTGAAAGCATGTTCAAAATCAACTGCAAATGTTTATCTGTGTTAAGATTTTTTTATATCTCACCTATCTGCATACATGTTGTTGCTGTTCAGTAGCTCAGCCGTGTCCGATTCTTTGTGACCCCATGGACTGCAGCATGCCAGGCTTCCCTTCACCATCTCCTGGAGTTAGCTCAAACTCATGTCCCTTGAATCAATGATGCCATCCAACTGTCTCATCCTCTGTCATCTTCTCCTGCCTTCAATCTTTCCTAGTATTAGGGTCCTTTCTAGTAAGTTGACTCTTTGCATTAGGTGGCCAAAGTATTGGAGCTTCAGCTTCAGCATCAGTCCTTCCAATGAATATTCAGGGTTGATTTCCTTTAGGATTGACTGCTTTGATCTCCTTGCTGTCCACAGAACTCTCAAGAGTCTTCTCCAGCATCAGAATTCAGAAGCATTGATTCTTCAGCATCCAGCCTTCTTTAAGATCCAACTCTCACATCTGTACATGACAACTGGAAAAACCATAGTTTGACTATATGGATCTTTGTCGGCAAAGTTATATCTCTACTTTTAATTTTTTTATATCTCTACTTTTTAATACACTGTCTAGGTTTGTCATAGATTTTCTTCCAAGGAGCAAGTGTCTTTTAATTTCATGGCTGCAGTCACCATCTGCAGTGATTTTGGAGCCCAAGAAAATAAAGTCTGTCACTATTTCCATTGTTTCCCCATCTATTTGCCATAAAGTGAGGGGACCAGAGGCCATGATCTTAGTTTTTTGAATGCTGGAGTTTTAAGTCAGCTTTTTCACTCTCCTCTTTCACCTTCATCAAGAGGCCCTTTAGTTTTTCTTCATTTTCTGCCATTAGGGTGGTGTCATCTGCATATCTGAGGTTATTGATATTTCTCCTGGCAAACTTGATTCCAGCTAGTGCTTCTTCCAACCCAGCATTCCCCATGATGTATTCTGCATATAAGTTAAATAAGCTTCATACAGGTAGATACTGCCAATTTCTGAGAGAATGTGATTCAACTGAGCATACTCATTGCTTGGAAAACATTCATAAAATTCTATTATAGTCTCCTTTTAATATTTGCTCAGAAAATCAAAACTTTACCACTGCTAGGCCATGAGAAGAAGAAGAGAAGGAGGAGGGGGAGGGGGAACAAATAATTAGCCTGGGCGTGCTTCAATAAAACTTTATTTACAAAACAGAAGGTTGACCCCCTGTTATATAATAATGAGAACAAACAAACTGTAACTACATGCAACAACATGGATGCATTTCACAAGCATTCTGTTCAGTCAGAGAAGCTGGATACAAAAGAAAACACACTATGAGTTTCCATTTATATAAATTTCAAAAATAGGGAAAAGTAAGCTATGATCCTAGAAGTCAGAATACATAGTAGTTCCCTTAAGAGAGAGTGACTAATAGGTAGTCCAAAGAGTTGTCTTCTAGACTGGATTGCTTTGCTAACTGATTTGAGATTGTATTCACTTCATGAAAATTAATGAGACTTCACTAACAGGATTTGTACCTCTTTTTTTCTTTTTCTGATACAAGCTTGACCTCAGTGACAAGTTTATGTAAAAATTAGATATTTCACGATCTCATTCTGCAAGAATCTGAGTTAGGTGGTTGGCAGGGTGGCCCGTGATTCTGTCCTTAACCCAGTCTGGAGAGGTTGGTGACCTGCCTGGGTCACGTCATGAGGAGAGCTGACACAGCAAGCTCTTGCCAGGCTGGGCATGGGGTAAGTCAGCTGGACAGAAAGAGAGTGCATGCAGCGCCTGTCCTTGGGAATGGACTGGTGATTAGCTAACGGAAGCCAAGGTTACATTCCAGACTTTAACCTGGACTAATGTTTGCTCTGTCACCTGAATATTCTCATTGACTTCTGCCACTTGGGCAGAGCACCAGTTCAGAGTTTCGTAGGTTACTAGAGTTGCTGGGAAGTTGCCAGAAATCTTTCAGAATACCGCATAAGCAAAGCAGCCTGCTCTCCAAGCAGATGGTCCTGGTGCTCTTTCTAGTTCCCCGATCCACTTATCCTGCTTATAAGGTGTTGTGGTATAGCAGACACAACTGGAAGTTTGGGTTGGAACAGAAAGAAACTTCACATTCTGGTTTTGCAATTTGTTTGCAAATTACTGAATTTTACCCAACTATAATTTTTCTCATTTGTAAAATAGGTATAAAATCTATTCTCACTTGCTTTATCCTCCCTATCCCTATGACATGCAAAGTTTCTTTTCCTCTTTTTTTTAACTCAATATTCAATTTATTCAGTAATTTTTTATTCAGTATTCACTTATGTGCCAAGCACTATTAAGGCTTTGATAATTACTATCTCATTTAGTCTTTGTCAGTAGAAAGGTTCATTTATAAACCACATATTATACATGAAGAAACTAAAAATCAGAGTACTAGGTAATAAGAGGTGGAACCAATTTCCCACTGAAGAAATCGAACTGGGAGCCTAACCCTTAAACTCTGTCTTGAAAGATGACAGTGCCTGGCAGCTATCACTGTGTCTGGCCCATGGATGAGTCAGTAGGTATTAATTCTGTGTTTTCTTTTTCCTCAAAGAGCTATGAATAGAGCTGGGTCTTGATGGTCAGAAAATCTGGATTTTAGTGGCTTAGTAAGTCACTTTTATTTCCTTACTGGTATAATAAAGACTCTGGATTGGTTAATCTGAAATGTCTCTCCTTAGGCTGAATGAATTTGTACTCTCTATGAATGCTTGCTTCAAACAGAAAATAAGTACCTACTAATCTCTGCAATGTGAAAGCATGTGGCATGGAAGTGCTCCCCACATCTGATATGAGTCTCTCTAAAATTCACCTACAATGGAAGTTGTCTTGTTAAAATAATCTATGCTCTTTTGACATCTTGACAACTTGGCAGATAATGCTGAATTTTCCACAAATTGAAAAGTGTTGATGGCCAGGTGGTTGGTGGAGATGGTGTTGATAAAATATAACCCTGTTTCCATATGGGATGATTTCTTATAAAGGCAAAGTTGGAATATAGATCAGATTTGGAAATCATTCGAGCAACAAATATTGTAGAAGACATGAATGGCAAATCCCCGGGATAAACCAAGTATGACTTTTTTATTACTCACTTTCTGGTTATTTGCCAGCATCTAAAACCCAATTAATATTTATGGGAGAATGAGTTTTGTTCAAGTCACTTGCCAAAGTAGAAGCAGAGGTTGGTTTGAATACTAAGCCAATATTTTGCAGAGTTTTAGAATAAGATTAAAATAAGTTGTTATAATTTATGGGATGTAGATAGAAGCATTACATTAAAAAATAAACCATTAAAAACCACTATTAATTTTGGATGGCACAATAGTCAGCAGGGTTGAAAGATTTAGTGTTCTAGTAATAAGAGTTTGGAATTCCAAAACACAGAAAAATTGACATTTTTACTGCTTTGCTTAGTTTGGTTTTATTCCAGGAAGTTAGGAGACACTGGGCTAGACAGTACAAATGACAAGTCGTGATGTGAATGTTTCCTATGAGACAGGAAATGCTCTCAGAACCTGCACATGACTCCACAAAGCTTGATCTTTGTTTTCAGTACATCCATTTGCTTCTTTTTACTTAATCTTATGTATTATGCCTGGAATAGACTGAGAGAAAGTTGCAGTTATAGGGTGATATGCCCGCCTTTAAAGAAACGGCTCTTGTGGCACCAAGGAATAAATGAAGATGCATTTCATGATTTAGCTTCCTATCTGATACATTTGATATGTACTATGCTTTGTTGCTCAGTGATGTCCAACCCTTTTGCCACCCCATGGACTGTAACCTGCCAGGCTCCTCTGTCTTCTCAGGCTTCTCTGGGGATTCTCCAGGCAAGAATACTGGAGTGAGTTGCTATGTCTTCCTCCAGGGGATCTTCCAAACCCAGGGATCAAACCCGTATTTCCCACATTGCAGGCAGATTCTTTACCATCTGAACCACCAGGGAAGCCCAAGAATAGTGGAGTGGGTAGCCTATCCCTTCTCCAGGGGATCTTCCTGACCCAGGAATCAAACCAGGGTCTCTTGCATTGCAGGAAGATTCTTTATCAGCTGAGTTACCAGGAAAGCCCATATTTGATATAAATGGATATATAAATGGAGCAACTTTTCTAAGGATCTTATAATAAAACTTTTCAGTTCCCAAATGCTGGTGATTTGAACACATACACATACACGCATATATATAATTGGTTTTCAAGTGATTTCAGATTTTTTGAAAAAGAATCATTAAAAATCGCTCTAACAACAACAACCAAAAAAATCGCTCTAACAATGAATACATTTTGAATTTGTGTTTTTGAGCTTTACTGTTTAGGTCATGCAAACTTTGGGAATTAATTACCCAGAATATTTTGAGACTGATTCATGCTGTCTTTTGAATCTGCTCACTTAAAAGTGTCATGAAAATTTTTCTTTAAAAACCAGAGTTGGCTTCAGTTCAACTCTGATGCCTTGCCATCCATTGTCCCAAAGGTATGCTCTTATTGCTGCAAAAAAGAAAAAAATATATAATACATTTTAAAATTATTAACTAATGCTAGCTGAAACATGGAAATTTACAATAACATTAGAACAAAGTTATGGTAAAAATCTTCCCTCCTACAAATATTTCTGATGGAAATTATAGCAACATTACTTTAAGCCAAACCAGAGAAGTGCAATAGAATGATACGCTTCAGTCCATTTTCTACACAAATTTTTACTATAAAAATCCCAGTTTTTAGTATAATTTTTAAGGCACCTATTTGGTCATTGGGTAAAGGGGTAGAATATCAGCTGCCAGCACTTGAAAAGGGAGGTGAGGTGCTAGTAGGGTCTTGTTCTTTCTGACGCCCTCTCCCAGTTTTCGGTAGCCCCCACATATCCCTTGGTTTATAGTAGCACTGCTCCAATCTCTGCCTTCTTTATATCACCATCTTCTCCATGTGTCTAGATCTTCACATAGTATTCTCTGAATGCCTTTCTCTTATAAGAGAGTGTTTTTAGTCTAAGGGCCCACTCTACTTCATATGAACTCATCTTAACTAATTACATCTGTAACAACTGTCTTCCAATTATTTGAAGGTCATTCTGAGGTGTTGGGGGTTAGAATATTAACATATTTTGGGGGGCTGGGGATACAATTCAACCTGTAATACCTGCTGTAGATATTCTAGATGCTAGGATTACAGAGTGAGTATGACAAAATTCATGTCCTCCAAGTGCAAGGAGATTGACATTGAACAGAAACCAAGAATACCAGTTAGTGATAAGGACCACGTGAACAATTGTATAGTAGGGCACCTACTCAGATTAAGTGATCAGAACGATCATTGTAGGGTAATCTTTAAGCTGAGTTCCCAACGTAAGATGGAGTTGTTGTTCAGTCGCTAGGTTGTGTCCGACTCTTTGCAACCCCATGGGCTGCAGCATCCAGGCTCCCCTGTTCTTCACTATTTCCCAGAGTTTGCTCAGATTCATGTCTATTGAGTTGATGATGCTATTTAACCATCTCATGGAGGCAGCCATGTGAATATGGAGAAAGAGGATTCTAAGCAAAGGAAACCAAGGATCCCAGGGGAGAAAGAGCCGGTCCTTCTACTATTGCTCCCTGCAAAGTCTGTCAGCACAAAGGATTTCCTTTCTTTTCATGAACTTATGTATTGCTTCACAAATTATTTACCTGAATTTCAGCTTCTAGTAGGTAATTTTCTGTGACGTTTTGGATGAATGGAATAGCAACCCAACGAATGGAACTTTTTGTGTTCTAAAACAGAGTATTCATCTTTAATTTGAAGACAGCATATTGTTTTGTGGACTAGAAGGCTATTTTTATAGTTTGACAGCTACATCTGAAATATAGCTGAAATATCATTGCAAATAATTATAGAAAATAGAGAAATCATTTGGGACCTGAAAAGTCTTACTCTTTTCACCTTCGAGAGAGAGAGAGTGAAGTTGCTCAGTTGTGTCCGACTCTTTGTGACCCCATGAACTGTAGTCCATGGGGCTCCTCCGTCTATAGGATTCTCCAGGCAAGAATACTGGAGTGGGTTGACATTTCCTTCTCCAGTGGATTTTCCCTGCTCAGGTATCGAACCCAGGTCTTCTGCCCTGCAGGCAAACTCTTTACCATCTGAGCCACCAGGAAGCCCCAAAACATACAAGAGCATGACGCACTGACTGGGAATCGAACCCAGGTCTCCCACATGGGAGGCAAGAATTCTACCACTGATCCACCAGTGCCCCTATTGGAAGACTGTTCTTAAGAAAGTGTGGCCTATGTCAAAAGTATCTTATATGCTGATATCAAATCTGATTTGCACCAATGCATTCATAAAATACATTAGTTATCATTTATAAGAAAATCATGATCAAATGTATCTTTCCATTGGTTGGAAATAATGTAGAAATAGTCATTTTGATGTAATACAGCTACTTTTGACATAGGCCACACTTCTCTAAGAACCTTCTTCCCTTTCTAAATTCTGTAATATAAGATACAGTGGTCTGAAGCTGGGCTCTAAATTGTTTCACCTGAAGCAAAATTGAAAACATTTTATGATAAGGGAAACCTGCAGAGAAGATTTAAAGGCTAAAATCTTTTGCATGTTTTCTAAGTCAAATTTGGGTTTGCATATTTAATATTGTTAGGAAGACTCACAGTAAAAATGGGACACCTTTTTTGATCTCTGTTGTTTGCAGACATAAGCATATTTTACTCACTGAATTATTAACTTCTTCATAAGCCTGTCAGTTTTTAGAAAAAGACCAAGAACTTGTAAAATAACATGTCAGAAACTGTGATTCAGAGAGAGAACAAATGCATCTAACTCCCAGAATAACCTCAGAATTGACCCAATGGAGTCTTAAATAAGAAGCTTTCTAAGAATATGATTGCTTTACAATAACTTTCTATGAATTTTCTCAAACAGAATTTCACAAGGGCCCATGGCACACTTAAGATACTCAAAATTTAAAATTGCTCATCTTTTCTTTTTTTTGCGGGGGGGAAGATATCTAATAAATCCTTAAAAATTAATCGAATTAGTGACACCCTTCCTGTGAAATAAACATGTCAAGAAATTTACAGGAGAGCTGCTCTTTTTTATTGCATTAGAAGAACAATATTAGGAGTTTCAACACAAGGTCAATTCTGCTCTATCCCTTTGGGTTCTTCTAGACTAGTCTAAACAAAGGAGCCCAGCATTCACCTTTGATGGGATGCAAAAGTCAGTTATCTCTCTCCTCATTCCACATCACCTTCACCTATGGTTCCTGAATGCGTACCTACGGTACCTGCATACTCAGGTATGCAGTATTTGGTGTCCAAGCCCAGGGGACAGGCACCATGAATACTGCAGCTACTAAACATGATCTACTGGGACAGCGAGAAAGGAAGTCAGTTTTTATTCAACCGGATTTCCTGTTGCTTCTTAAAGTCCACAGTGATGATTTTCAGAGGTCTGAGTGAAATGCTGGAACCCTGGAAGAGTCAACAAATGAGCTATGAATATTTTATTAGTACTATTAATAGCTCATCAAGTAATGAATGGAGGCTGGTAGATTCAAAATTCACATATAAATAACTGTTCAGAGTCCATTGTTAGTAGCCGCTGAGAATTAAGATCTACTCTGTGGCCTGCTCTAGTGAAAATATGTGTGCATAAATCTAATTTGAGAGATAGGAAGGTGGGAATCTAGAATATAGAGAAGCCTTTGAACTTCCTTTGACTGAGTCAAACATAGGAAGTTATCGCTTTCTACTTTTCACATCACAATCAAAAAGATTCCTCCTTCCTTTGGTTCTGGAAGTGCAATGCAAGTGCAAGTGCCAGTGAGGCTCTTGGTTTTTTGCTTGTATTCATGTTCTTTTTGTGCCTCTCAAGTTTTGCACATCAGTAAGTAAGTGAAGACAGCATGTGTAGAAAGAAAAACATGCCCTTGAAGTGGTTTGCAGCTCCAAGGAACAGAACAAACGTCAGCCTAAGGAAATAGCAACTTACTCAAGGTCAAAACAAATGCAATTTGCTGTCTTATGGAGAACAACTTGCTGGTACAGGTGAAGGAGCACTTTCTCCACTTGAGAACCACACCATCTTGGCAGGATGTTTGAGTGAACCAGGCTGCAGTGGGGAGTTTTTGTCCAAATCTTTCATCATCTCACTCTGACTTACTACCAAAGACTGCCCGGGCATGTAGACACTGGTGAATTCTGTGTATCAGCAGCGACTGAGAAAATGAAAACTGAAGAAGCTTCACAGATATGGGTTATTTCAGAGAAGCAGAGAAGAGAGGGAGGCAGATTGTAGATCTCAGGGGAAACATTAATATTGTGAGTCAGATGCACCTGAGGTTTCCATATGCTTTGCAGATTCAATTTCCGTGGTGAAGCACACATCTTTCTTTGTTTACTCTTCCACATTCTCCTCTTGATTCTCCTCCAACTTGAGATTTCTTCTGCTGGATATTTAAGCGATGATTTTAAAGCAGGCTGCTCTGGCCTAGGCAGATTGGGTTGATAACAATGGTCTCCTAGACAAGAACTAGAAAAAAGCGAGTAACAAACTAGATATTTCTAGAATCAACATTTTAGCGAAGAAGACTAATTGGGGTGCATGGACCCCAACTTCTTGAAACTGGAACTCTACTTCATCCAAATTCCCCAAATAGTTATCTCTTTGTTGCATCTGACCACGGAAAGTCTCATTGCTATAGTTCAGAGAAAATGAAGCACAGTAAAAAGTATCACTCCCTTCATAGTCCAAGTAGGTCAGTTGCAGACAGGAGAGAAGTGGGAGCAGGGAGGAAGAGGGCTGTGCTTTACATAGAGATTCTGAAATCCAAGATCTTTTCATCTGTGATGGGATTGACAAACTACAGCCCCCAACTCAAATCCAGCCTGATTTTAGAAGCTAAGAAAGGCTTTTAGATTATGTATCCTCAAAACCCTAATGTACTTATTATCTGACCTTCAGAGAAAAAGTTTGCTGACCCCTGATACTGTCTGCAGATCCCTAGAGCTTTGAAGTGCTTCACTGGGTTCCTGCACAACCACAGATGAGGAGAAACAGGGCGTAGAGGATTTTGTGGGAGGTGTTAGAACAGGGCTGGAGAAGGATGATGCACCTGGTATCTGCACTGCTTTGTGCAGAACTCAATCACATGGCTGCAGCTAGCTGCAAAGGAGGGCAGGAAATGCAGTCCAGCTCTGTGCCAAGGAGGAAGATAAATCTGGTTGGTGAAAATTCTGGTCTTACAAAGCCCACAAGATTAACTACTCACAAAATTACATAGGCAGCTGTTCAAGAGTTCAGGAGAAGGCCAGAGCGCTGCAGACTGAGGTTATGAGGTTATCACGGTGGTTTCCCAGAAGAGGTCAAACTATGATGATCAGTTATCAAGAGAATGGGAAATACAGGTAACTGGCTTGAGATAATCAAAGCACAAGGGTGGAAAATGGCTTCATGCTTTGCCAGGGAATGGTGAAGTCTTGCCCAGGGAATCATACTTAACAAGGAAAGAGGCTTCACAGGGAGGGAATTTCTAGGAAATACTCTTTAGAAGATTGGTAAAGGTCTTGAGTGTCAGACCAAGGCAGAAAGTATATATGGAATCCAACTTCTAAAATTCATCCAACCAGGGATTTTTTCTTCTGATTTTTAATTTGTTTATTTTTATTCGGTGGCTACATTGTCTATGAGTCTGTAAACACTGTGTCTTGAGTTTCTTCAGAGATTTCCTTGGGTGAAGGTTACCTTCAGAAGATAGGAGTGTTAGGATTTCAAGAAAAAAAAATGAAATTGTAAAAAATTGACCCATCTCTTTTGAAAAAATCAAAATTGTCAATTATGCATTTATTGGAGTATATGATAATATTTATGCTCAGTTTAAAGAATAATAATAAAATGAACACTCAGGCACGCATCACCAACATAAATAGTAATAAAGTATTATCTATATTTGTGATCCCTCCACCTATATAGGGTCTCTTGATCACATCTCCCTCTCTCTATTGCCCCTTCCATGAAACAATAATTCTGCATTTTATGTTAGCAATTATGTTACTATTCTTCATAATTTTACCATCTATATATGTATCTCTATAAATACATTATTTAATTTTACCTATTTTTTTACCTTCTGTGACATTTTTTTCTCAATTTTTCATTTTTAAAATTCATGCAAATTGCTGCTGCTTGTAGCTAGTAGATAATTTGTTTACATACGATTCTACTGTATATTATCCATTCTACTCTAAATGGCCATCCCTTTTTCTTTTTAAATTAGAGAAAACCTATCTTTTCCAAAGAAGGCATTAAAATGAATAGTAACAAAACAGAACAAAAGAAAACCAAAACCAGGAAATAAGATGCTAGTGATGTTTAATCTGATTTGCTATGACATTTATCTGTATTCTTTTTGGTGGTTTGTTTTTTCAAAGAGCCAGTTCCTGCATGTGATTGACGAGCTCTGTCTACTTTAGAGATTGCCCCTGTCCCCTAGTCCTCCCCATGCCACGTAAGGACCTTTAAGGCACTTTTGTGCCACCAGGTCTCAGATTCCACTTCAAAACATTTTTCGTATGGGCCTTTGTGGGAGAATTTTTTTTTTTTTTGCAGACCTCAGGCCATTGGCAACACATGACTTGGCTTTTAAAATCCAGCGCTTCTAGTTAAAATGTAAGTCTGACAGTGATAATTTTATGTTAGTCATCTATATTGTTGGACTTTTGTCCTTGAGTCTTTGAATGGTTCAATTCTGTAAATGAAATAGGCCCTTGTCTGCTTTACATCTTGAGTCTGGCTAAAAGAACATTTCTTAGCTCCAGTTGCTACATCCATTAATCCAGCCACCGTGAAAGCTTGGAAATCCTGAATCAGCACCTGGGGAATGTCCATGTACAGTTCCTTGAGAGAACCTCATCTGTTCAAGGCTCACTATCTAATGGAGTTTTCAAGAGTATAAACAGCCACCTGACCTCTTCCCATAGAAGGAGACTAGAAAATCCTTCTGAGAGTCATGGAACATTTGCTTAAACATTTCTTCAAGTTTCTTTTCCTTTTTTGTGTATGTTTCATGGGCAGGTTTCACTTCTGAGTAATTAGCATACATTTGCCTCATGAGAACAACTTGAGTTGCTTGCAAAAACTCATTTTTAAGCTTCTTTGCTTAAAGCAACCAGTTCCATAAATTATACATCTGTTACTTGATATGCATTTTCCAATAGGTAGTCTAAAGCCATCCCACATGAATACTCATTTTCACATTAAAGGTAGAAAAGGCCTGAAAGCCTGATTTTCTGGCACTTTTTTTTTTTTTTTTCTTTTTTCCTTTTGCCAAGAGGCAGACACTGTTCTTTTGAAAAATCTATTTATTCCTGATGGGAAGTTTTATTTCTATCTTCAGAAACATCACTTTTGATTTGTATAATCAGTTCAGCAAACTGCTTCTTAAAGTGATAAATAAATATTAAATTAAACTTGCAATTAGAGTTTACTAAAAATATAGGTTGCTATAATTTTGTTGGTGATAGAAGTACAGAAGTAGAAATGATTAATGATGATTACTAATTATGCAGCTGTGTTCAGAGCACACAAGTCTATAGAACCATGGGGTTAAGTTAAATAAGGACTTCCTCCTAGGAAAAACCTTTGTAGACAGTATCTAAATACAGCTCATTTCAGTCTGTACTTAATCAGCCCCATCACCTGCCATCACTTCACATAACAAACAACCAGAAATATAGAGCACTGGAATGAAGAACCATCTCATTCTTCTTTCCTTTGTTTTATTGTTGGCTGTTAATTTGCATTTTTAAAATGCCATCATCATGAGAAATGATCAGATATTAACAATAGTGGGGAGGCAACTCTGACTTCTTTCCTAAAAATTGCATAATCTGTCTTGGCATTTCATGTTAAAAATGGCTTATTGATGAGACTAGTGGAAGTTTCTGTAAAATAAAGTCACTGAATATTTGACTTATAGATAGAAGTTGTAAGTTTGAACCCTTCATCTGTAACTTAAAATAAGAAAACCTCCAAAGTAGCTCTCAACATTTTTTAACCATAGATATTTTTTTGATAAACACAAAAGTCATTTTTTGCTTTCCTGTTCTTCACTCCTGTGGAAAAGTCATTATTTCAGGAAAAACAATTTTGCAAGTAAAGCAACTGAGGGCCAGAGAAGTTATGTGAAACAAATATCGCAAGATTGATTCTCTTAAATCCCAGTCACATGTTACTCTCAGTACCCAATCAGTGAGCAAAAACAAAACAGAAAAAGAGAGGGAAAGAGGGAGAGAGAGAGAGAGAGAGAAAGGAGAGAGAGAAATAGGGAGGAAAAAGAGAGAGAGAAGCAGAGAGGAGAGATAGAAAGGGATACTATTACTTTCAAAAATGTTAAATAGGGGATGTTGGGTAGGGAGGAAAGTGATAATAGTGGTAGGGAAAGAAGAAAATAGAAATATGGAAAAAGTTGTCACCTAACAAGCATAGCTACTGTAGCTATAATTTTGCAGCCATTTATTAACTTGAATGTTGAATTAGAAGGATGTGTGCACCTTTCCTTCACAGAGGTGGCTTGTTGTGATGAAATAGATTAAAAGAAAGAACGCTTCCAGAGAGATGCCTCTGTTGAAATCTAGTTCCATCACTGAAGTGCAGAGCGACCTTGGTCCGGTTACATAACTTATTTACTTTTTTTCCCCCCGTTATGAGAGGTGGTGATAGAATAGCCATCAACCCTACCCACCTCCCAGGGTTATCTGAGGACCCAATGAGGTCATTTTCTGTGTAAAGGCTCTTTGAAACCTGCAAAGCATCAAAGTAACATATAACATATGACAAACCACAAGGAAGCTTCAGAGTGTTCCTGGGTCTGGCAGTCGAAAGTCAAATACAAATGAAAATGTAGAAGATGGATCACTTCTTTTTAAAGAAAAAGTCTGTTAACCCACATTGTTGTTATTGTTTAGTCATGAAGTCGTGCTCAACTCTTTTGTGACCCCATGGACTATAGCCCACCAGGCTCCTCTGTCCATGAGATTTCCCAGGCAACAATACTGGAGAGGGTTGCCCTTTCCTCCTCCGGGGGATCTTCTTGACCCGGGAATCAAACTTGCGTCTCCTGCATTGGCAGGTGGAGTCTTTTCCACAAAGCCACCGGGGAAGCCATAGCCATAGTTGTAAGACCACCTTTGCCATTATTTGAGGGCTTACTATTAAGAACAGAGCTTAAGCAATTTTATCTTCTCATTGTGATTATAAGAATAGTGTTTCAGAGAGGTGTTGAGGGAAGAAAGCCAGGTATTGAGGACTGAGACAACTTTTCAAGGGACTGGGTTACTTGGCCCTTCTTCCAGAGACTGGGAGAGGCCTACAAAGGGGGAAAGCACCCGAGAAGCTTGTCTCTGACTCTCTGCCTTTTCCTGAGTGATGAAGAGCCAACTGCAGAGCTGGAAAGAAACATGCCTGACAGCTCCTCCTGTGACCTCCCAGCCCAGCACCTCCTGCCAGACTTGGCTAGCAAGTGGTGGAGATGGACGCAGTGAGGACAAGGGTGGATGCGAGATCAGGGCCACTGACACGACGGCCTCTCACCTTTGACAGCACCTCCAACTGCTGGGGCTCCAGAAAGGAAACAGACATTTGGAAACACAGATGACAAATGGCTTTTCTGTCCAACTGCTCAGCATGTGGTACTGGATTTCAGAGAACTGGGAAAAAAAAAAAAAAAACTACTGCGTATCCTCTGTGGGCTTATCAAGTGTTTTATTGCATTATTATAAAATACAGCCTTAGCCTAAAAGTCTTGTTTGCATGAGGGTGTGTCTAGTTCATGGGTGGAAAATTTCAATAATTCTTTCCATTCTGTTCTGTGTTCCTCCCTCCTTTGTCCAGTGGTTCAGGGTCTCTATTGTGAGCCCCATATGCTCAAATCCTAAGGATTAACTTTATTTGGGATTTTAAAACTTCAAGAACCAAAATGGTTGGGGGGGGGGAATGAAATCAGGATTATCTGGGGGTAGGGTCAAATACTTGCAAATGTTTGTATGAAGAGCAGATATGACTCTTTTCTTTACTTAGGCAACCATCCAATTATATTTATTAAATGATTATTCAGCCAATACGAAGTCAAAGACACTATATGACGTCTCTCACCCACTTGTGGTTTTTCCCAAGTCCTGTGCCTGAGGCAGGTGTTGACAGTTGTCACTGCGTGATGGGAATAGTTAGAAACCCCAGCAACGGTGGGTGGACAAATGTCTTCAGCAGGAAGTCATGAGCTTGAGATAAGCAAAGGTTGACTTGAAAACCACCTTCCCCTTGGTCTCGTTTGAACATTCGCTTCCTTTTGCTGCTCTCGGCTGAGAATTTTGTCCTTTAAGTCACTAAAGAGCCTCTCCCTCTCTCCCACATACACACGCCTTCCTTGCAGTCATCTTAACCACTTTCTAAGAGGAAGCTATAGATTCATAAAGTAAGAGACAAAAGTTAATGTCAGATCTCTTTTCGACAATAGACTTCAGAAACAAAAGGAAGATTCCAGGTGCCAAGATGCACAGACAGTCCATTCTGAAGCCACACTGGCCTTCTCCAGCACCGTGATGAGCTGTATTCCAGGCAGCCTGGAGAGCAAATTCTGAGGCTTTCTCTTCCTCCCAATGCAAAACTGTATCTCTCTGCTGCTGACCTGCAGCACACTTTTTAACTTAAAAGCAAATTCTTATTCTTTGAAGATTAAACATTAAAAAAAAAAAAAAAAACAAGCTTCAGCCTCTCTGGAAAAGCAATTGATAAGTACACTCAAACTGTGAATCTATTTTCACATTGTTAAGCATTTATTTATTAAAAAGTAATATATGTTTCTGGAAATAGCTCTTTTTTGAAAATCTCCCCAGGGTAAGAACACAGCACACATAGTCTGTAGAATCAAGGCCCTGTAGGTAAGAGAGATTATTTTGTCATATGGATTCCTCAGGAAAGAAGATCATGCCAGGATAAGCATCTACTGTTTTTTTTTTTTTTTTATTTCAATTCTCCACCTTATAATAATCTATTATAAATTGTATGTGTGATAGATTTGTAATTTGTGAACATGGTGAGGATAAGCTACATTTCCCGGAACTTCTGTTCTTGTATGTTTCAGGTGCAAATGGGCTCTAAGAAAGATGCTCATGGGAGACGTGGAGGGAGGACGGGAAGCAGCACCTGTATTGTTGCTCATTCACTCTGTTGCTTACCTGCTGGCACATCTCACTGGTGTGAGACAGTGGCCGGCCTCACAACTGCCTCTTCATCCCCAGATCCTCCAGATTCTCTGATTCACGCATTAGGTGAACAGAAAGGAGCAACCGCTCTCGACACAGTGATAAGACATTCGCCTGTCAGAGGGTGGGGAATAAACCCCATGAAAAATCAAGGACCTGCAATCTCAGTGAAATATCTAGGGGTCCAGTCTGTGACACGTTAAGGACACTTTTTCACATCTTTACTGAGTAACCTAAAAAGCTACAAGCTGTGAGCAGGGGCCCAGAACAAGAGCAAGCTCTGTACGAAGCCTAACCTGCCACTGCTGCTTGGGTGACTGAACGCAAGTCCGTGTGCCCCATGCACAGTGAGGCCAAAAAACCAAAATGTCAGATTTTTGAGCAGAGGATTGATTTCAGGGCCAGGCAAGGAGAATGAGTGACTCATGACCCCCCCACCACCCCCGAACACCCTGAAGCGTTTTGGCAAAGTATTTTTAAAGGCAAGGTGGGGGGGTGGGTCACAGGCTGTGGGATCAACTTGTGCACGATTCTCTGATTAGCTGATGCTGAGGTAACAAGGCAAAGTCACAGGGGTTAGCATTATTAATTGTCAGGCACCAGGAAGTCTAGGAGTTTACGATCATCAAGTAGTTAATGTCTCCCATTCGGTGGTGGTTTCCCTGGTGGCTCAGCTGGTAAAGAATCTGCCTGCAATGTGGGAGACCCAGGTTCAATCCCTGGATTGGGAAGATCCCCTGGAGAAGGGAATGACAACCCACTCCAGTATTCTTGCCTGGAGAATCCCATGGACAGAGGAGCCTGGCGGGCTACAGTCCAGGGGGGTCACAAAGAGTCAGTCATGACCAAGAGACTAGCACACACTTTAGCGTCTGTAAAATAACTCAGAAAGTGTGCATCAAATACTATTATCTGGGTCCTTCAGAGAGGAGTTACAGGGGAGGGTATGGGATACAGCTCTGTCCCAGGAAGGCCCACAGGGTCCCGCTTGATTACATTTGGACCATAATCCAGGAGATCCAATGGTGCTTGAAATGTCATTGACTTACACAATTGCTATAATATTTAGAGCCTCTTTCAGGTTCCTCAGGTTCCTATGGGGCTTCCCTGGTGGCTCAGAAGTTAAAGCGTCTGCCTGCAGTGCAGGAGACCTGAGTTCGATCCCTGAGTCGGGAAGATCCCCTGGAGAGGGAAATGGCAACCCACTCCAGTATTCTTGCCTGGAGAATCCCATAGACAGAGGAGCCTAGTAGGCTACAGTCCATTGGGTCGCAAAGAGTCTGACATGACTGAGCAACTTTACTTTCACTTTCAGGCTCCTATAGATGGATCACAATGTGAATCCTTAGGATTTTAGAATAAAGCCCTGTCATCCTCTGTGGATAACTATTCTTTTAAGAAACAGCTTATGTTTTGCTATCGAGTCTTGGTAGACATTGACTGCTTGGTCATGGGTTACTAATGTACCAGGTGATCTGAGCTAGGTATCGTCTGACCCACTTTAGCCATAAAGTTAAACATGCGCTGAAGTATTTTATTCTCACGTGAGAGTGCTATATGCAAAATTGGGCTTTAGCAGAACATGAAGGCACAAGTATGCTATACGAGCAAGTGGTCAGTATATCCAGAGCCTCTACCCCCGATATACTGTCTTCTTTCTCTTAATCTGTATCTATGGCTTCCTGGGGAGCTCTCTGTGTTGGAGGAAGAAAATACTTAGGCCTGTTTCGCACATGATTCTGCACAAGAGGCAGATGGCATGCAGAAGTGGTCAGCTAAGAACAAAATGGACAGTTGAAGCTTAACAGGCTTACCCTGAAGACCAGGGGTGAAGGGAAATCTTCCCAGTGCCAGCATATTGAGCACTGCCCCTGCTTGTCCATTTTGCTTGTAAGGAGAGATGTCCAGAAGTACAAGTCTACACTAATTTATGGGCCGTGGCTAATACTTGGCTGAACATCAAGAGATTTGGAAGGGACATGATTGAAAAATTGGTGTCAAAGGGATCCGGAGGAAAAGCAGGTTGACAGAGCTTTCCAAATGGGTAAGGTGTGTGAAGATATTTGTTTCTATGTGAATGCTCACCGAAGGGTGAATTCAACAGAGGAGTATTTTAATAATCAGATGGAGAAGATGAGCCGTTCTGTGGGCCTCAGTCAGCCTACTTCTCCAGCAACTTTGCTCAGTTGGCTCATGAATAAAGTGACCATGGCAGCTGAGATGAAAGTTTTTCTGGGGTTCATAGTCATCTGCTTACCAGGGACCTCCTGGCTATGGCTGCTGCAAGAACCTGATATGTTAATAGCAGAGGTCAACAGTAAGCCACTGGCACGGCACAATTCCCAGATACTAACTAGCCACCTACTGGCACGTTGGTTACATTAGATTAGATCTTCTCTCCTGGAAAGGACAGTGTTTTGTTCTTACTGGAACAGACATCTACTCTAGATGTAGATTTGCCTTCCCTTCCCACAATGCTTCTGCCCAAGCCACCACCAAAACCATGCACAGAATGATTTATTCACTATCATGATATTCCACAAACCATCATTTCTGACCAAAAAAAAAAAAATTATTTCATAGCCAATGAGGTACAGCAATTGCTTCATGCAGTTCCCTGGTCTTGTCATGTTCCCCATCACCCTGAAGAATCAGGCTTGACAAAATGATAGAATAGCCTTTTGAAGACTCAGTTATGGTGAGATGTCCAGCATCAAACATGCTCCAAATCATCATCCAATGCTTATTTTTGTTTCTCCCACACCCAGGATTCATAGGTCTGGGAATAAGGGTGGTGATGGGAAAGGTTCCTCTCAGTACTGTCCCTGGTGATCCACTAAACTTTTGCCTCCTGTCCCTATGATGTTAGGCACTGCTGGTCCAGAGGTCTGTTCCCAAGAGATAAGTGCTTCCACCAGGGCACCCAAGGATGACTCTGTTGAACTGGGTGCCCCTTGATTCATGCCATTGGATCAATAGTAAAAGAAGGGAGTGACTGAATCTGGGCTGATTCTGCAAAAAGAGGTTAGAGAAAATGTCTCCAGTGTTAAAAATCCTCTATGTTGCATCTCAATATTCCCATATCCTCTGATAAAGCTACATCAATTCAATTATTAAGACTGCTAATGACCCAGACCCTTCAAGAATGAAGATTTGGTTCACCCCACCAGGCAAGGATCCACAACTAACTGAAGTGTTTGCTGAAGATGAAGGGAATATGGAATGGAAAGTGGAAGGAAGTAGTTATAAATATCAGTTATGACCACACAACCAGATGCAGATATAAATACTGTAATAGTTATGAGTATTTCTTTCTTACTGTGATATGTTGGTTTTATTCAGTCACTAAGTTGTGTCCAACTCTTTGTAACCCCATTAAATGCAGCACTGTGATGTGACCATGTATATATATGTGTGGGCTTTCCTGGTGGCTCAGCGTTAAAAGAATTCACCTGCAATGCAGGAGACATGGGCTCAATCCCTGAGTCAAGAATATCCCCTGGAGAAGGAAATGGTAACCCACTCAAGTATTCTTGCCTGGGAAATCCCATGGACAGAGAAGCTTGGTGGGCTACAGTCCATGAGGTCACAAAAGAGTCAACATGACATAGCAACTGAATGACAATAAATGTATAGTTATATATAGTTTACATACATTATGCTTATACATATATATATATTCACCCAATTATTTTTGCATTTGTCCTATGTCTCATTCTCATTTTCGTAGCTAACATAGTAGATGACTTATTATCTCAGTATATAAATAGTAAAGGATAGCAAAGGGGAAGTGTGAGCTAGCGAGGTGTACACTAAAATCAAACATCACCCAAAGTGAAGGAAAAAAAAAAGACTTTGGATCCTCTTCTGGGCAAAGATTAGTGTTTGGGTTGTTCTTGGGATAGATGCATTGCCTTACGTGGAGACATGACTGTGTTATTTTCTTTATTTGGAGATCAAGTATGATTTTAAAAATGCGTTTGAGTGCCAAGTTGTCAAAGAGTAACTCTGACAGTGAGTAAACTTGAGGACGCTGAACTGTATTTCCCAGAATCTCTCTCCTGTGTGTTAGAGTGGGCAGAAAGACATTCTTGTGCAAAATTTGGAGGCGGTGTGAAATTGCAGCCATTTCATAGTTTGTACATAGCTTGTTTCTTCACAGCTGTCTCACCTCCTGCAGGAGGCAGCAGCTGGGCCTGTGACTCCTGTGTCCAGCTCTTCCTCCAGTTTCTCCAACTCCTGGGCCAGGTATGTATGTTTAGCTCTGTGATGAGTGTCCTGCTTCTGCAGGAAATCTGTGTAATCAAGGTCAAAGGCATTAAGAACTGATACAAATCTCAATCTCCTTTGAACTACAGCCTGTTCACCTGGATTCTATCTTATTCTGAAATAGGCTCTTCCCCATTTTATATCCACCTTCCTTTCCTGATAGCCTTTCCTTGGACTTCAAGTTCCAACATCAGATGTGAAGACAACAACTTTATACACATGAATTAACCATATACAACAGTTCCATGAGGTCAGATCTCTGTAGCTATATTATATGTGTGCGCGCGCTCAGTCGCTTCAGTCATGTCCGATTCTTTCCGACCCCGTGGACTATATAGCTCATCACACTCCTCAGTCTATGGGATTCTCCAGGCAAGATTACTGGAGTCGGTTGCCATGACTTCCTCCAGGGGATCTTCCCAACCCAAGGATTGAACCTGTGTCTCCTGCATTGCAGGTGGATTCTTCACCGGGGAAGCCCAACTATACTATATACATAACAACAGAGATAAATCTCAAAATAATTATGCTGAGGGGAATAAGACAGACAGAAAGAGCATACACTGTATGATCTCATGTATATAAAGCACTAGAGGGAATTCTTCAGTTGTCCAGTGGTTAAAACTCAGCACTATCAGTGATGGGGCCTGGGTTCAAAATTCTTGGTTGAGAAACTAAGATCCCACAAGCTGTGTGGTCAGGCCAAAAATAAGTAAATAAAATAAAACTCTAACAAACTAATCTAGAATAGGAGAAAGCACATCAGTGGTTGCCTGGAGAGGTTTGAGAGGAGGGGCAGTGAGTGGCAGGGTTGGGGAAGGGTTAGGAAGAGGAAGAAGTAGCTTTTTGAGACTGATAATTATTTTCACTCTCTTGAAAATAATGATACTTTCATGAATGTACGCATGTGTTAAAACTTACTAAATTGTCCAATTTAAATATGTACATTTTATTATATGTCAATTATGCCAAAATAAAATTAAGGTGTTTCTTTTTAAAAAATGCAACTTTTAAAAATTCAACCAAAATACTGTGTTAGTCAGGTTGAAGCAGAAACATAAATGTTTTATATACATGAAATCATACAGTATAACGCTCTTTTTGTTTGTCTTATTTCACTCAGCATAATTATTTTGAGATTCATCTCTGTCGTTAGGTGTTCATTCTAAAAGAGTTGAATCTAAAAGGTTAGCTTTTCTTTTTCCTTTTAAATTGAAGTATAGTTGACTTATTTGACTTATGCTGTGTTAATTTAAGGTGTACAGCAGAGTGATTCATGTATTCTTTTTCAGATTCTTTTTCCCTTAGAGCTTGTTACAAAATAAAAGATTAAATTCTTAAATAACAACATGTCGTTTAAGTATAGGTTAACCACAAGCGTTTAGATGCAGTGTGACTGGGCATAATTCAGAGATACAGGAGTCCCGGCAATCATTCGCGATATTTTGGGAGCACTTCCTGATGGCAGGAGACCCTCGAGATAGCGTCATTACATCAACTGCATCATTAAGTGGAGAAGTGTAAGCTTCTTTGGAAAGGGCTTTGAAAGGCTGGACTCTGCATAAAATGGAAATCTTGGCCAGTGGAATAGGGCTGGACTGCCCTATTGCCAAAGGTTATCCAGGAGACTAGGGAGGGACTGGACACCACCCACTGGTTTATGAGTGGGGCACCTTCCAGGAGGAACGTGGAGTAATATCAGCCGGAATAAAGGGCGGTCACTCTTGTTTTTGCTTGTTTCAGCACCATCAGCATATGAATCCAGCAGCTCCAGGGTGGCCCCTTTCACCCCGTTCTCCTCTAGCCAGGTTTCTCCCACATTGCTCAGACAAGCCAGCAGAGACGGATTGCTCCACAGGGCCCTTTAAAGCCTCCAAAGATGAGTCATAGAAAGCAACACGGTGTAGTGGACATTTGACTAAAAAGAAAGAGATCTGGACTTTAACCCAGATCTGGCATGTATTATTTGGGGTACTATGAATAAATCAGATTCTCCCCCTGAGTCTCATTTCCTCGACAGTCAAATGAAGGAACTGAACTATGTGATCTTGAAAATCTCTTCATTGTATGCATCTAATGTAGTGGGATAATAAAGTCTTAGAGGATGAAAGGCCTAGCTGTGGTCAGGTCAAGAAACATTTAGACAATCTAAGTTGAACCACTGTGTGTAAACTCTAGGTGCTACATCATAGCCAGCCATCCACTCATCCATCCGTCCAACCATCCATCCATCCATCCATCTATTCATCCATCCATCCATCTATTCATCCATCTAATAAATATTTAGTCAACACCAATATGTATCAATAATGTCAGATATACAGATGATACCACCTTTATGGCAAAAAGTGAAGGAGAGCTAAAGAGCCTCTTGATGAAAGTGAAAGAGGAGAGTGAAAAAGTTGGCTTAAAACACAACATTCAGAAAATTAAGATCATGGCATCTGGTCCCATCACTCCAAGGCAAATAGATGGGGAAACAGTGGAAGACTTTATTTTGGGGGGCTCCAAAATCACTGTAGGTGGTGACTGCAGCCATGAAATTAAAAGATGCTTGCTCCTTGGAAGAAAAGTTATGATCAACCTAGACAGCATAATAAAAATCAGAGACATTACTTTGCCAACAAAGGTCTGTCTAGTCAAGGCTATGGTTTTTCCAGTAGTCATGTAAAGATGTGAGAGTTGAACTACAAAGAAAGCTGAGTGCTGAAGAATTGATGCTTTTGAACTGTGGTGTTGGAGAAGACTCTTGAGAGTCCCTTGGACTGCAAGGAGATCCAACCAGTCTATCCTAAAGGAAATCAGTCCTGAATATTCACTGGAAGGACTAAAGTTGAAGCTGAAACTCCAATACTTTGGCCACCTGATGCAAAGAACGGACTTATTTGAAAAGACCCTGATGCTGGAAAAGATTGAAGTTGGGAGGAGAAGGGGATGACAGAGGAAGAGGTGGTTAGATGGCATCACCGACTCGATGGACATGAGTTTGGATAAACTCCAGGAGTTGGTGATGGACAAGGAGGCTTGGTATGCTGCAATCCATGGGGTCACAAAGAGTTGGACACGACTCAGTGACTGAACTGAACTGAATATGTGCAAGACATTTTGCTTGGCAGTGGAGACAGGAAGATGAATGTTATCCAGCTCCTTTCTGCAAGATGCTCACAATGCACCAAGAGAAAACCATCTATTTACAACATTTGATAATTTCAATAAAAATATGTTCATACCAGAGGTATATTTTGGTAGTATTTTGATTTTCAGAATCTTATACAGAGAAAGAGAAAAATAATTCTTGTAGTTGAAACAACTGAATATGGGTACATTTAGAGCAAAGGGCATTTCAGAAAGTACCACATGGAAACATAGGAAGGATGGATTAAAACTGTTAATCTCAAGCATTGTCCCTTTGGGAAACACATGGTCACCCTTTTTCCTTAGCCTGTCATACTTCCAGTTATGTATCTCTTATGTGTAATAATTACTCAGCAAGCATTTAGAAAGAAGAAGACGAAAGAGAAGAAAATTCTAACTCAACTCTCCATACAGCTAAGCAGGTAACTACCAATTTTCCCTCTTAGAAGAGACTCAAACTGGGAAGCCACAAACTTTCTAAGGGAAAGGATACATCGTTTTGAATTGACCAAATTTAATTAATCCAATATTATTAGCTTACATTCTTCAATTTAAAGGTGATGCCTTTAAACCTGAGGTTCATCTTCATAAAAAAGCATTTATTTTTGAAGTTTCTGTCGCAAACACTAATATGTTTACTTATTAGCATCTAAATTCTCCAGAGATGGCTTTAAATCAATACATTTCTGTTTTCAAAAAAATTTTTTCCTTTATTCTTTTCAGGTTTATCAGAATCACCCAGCTTTAGGTGAATTGATTAAAAGAGAAGAAACAGCTTATACCAACAGAAAAACTCTGACCAACACTTTTAATTTTTGTTCTCAGCTTATACAGTTGAAGATAGTAGTAAGTGAACAGTATGTGTTGTGTGCTAAGTCGCTTCAGTCATGTCCAACTCTTTGTGACCCCGTGGACTGTAGCCCACAAGGCTCCTCTGTCCATAGAATTCTCCAGGCAAGAATACTGAAGTGGGTTGCCTTGCCCTCCACCAGGGGATCTTTCCAACTCAGGGATCTAACCTGCATCTCTTTTTGTTTCCTGCATTGACAGGCGGGTTCTTTATCACTAGCGCCACCTGGCAAGCCCATAGGCCTGTTTTAACAGTTTAACCTTACGTGTTTAGCTATTCAACAGACCTGGGTGAAGTCTGCTCCCCTCTCTGACTTCCCCGAAGCCAGCAAGCCGCGTCATGTGGCTGGCTGACCTCCCAGCACCACCTACCTCCACTCCATGAGATGCCATCAGATCCCACCCAAAGGAGCCAGTCGTCCCCATGAAACAATGAGCGATTCTTACAAGACACAAGTGGGGCTCTGTTACTGTGGCACAGGAAGGCTTGATAAGATCTCCCAGCCACAGCATTCTTTTGTGTCAGCAGACGCAAGTGGGATGTTCCTTCTGCGGCTCTTACGGAGCAAGAGGAAGCAGGCTTTGAAACACAATGTTCATTGAAATTGGCTTTCATCTAAGGAATCCCATGGTGGCTCCTGCTTCATGATGTGCATTCTGTCTGCAGCTGAGCTCTCCTGATGCATTTCCGTTGTTTGTTCTGGGGGGAAGGCAGCACCTTTATGAGGCTCACTCACTCTTAGTAGGTAAAGGGCATCACATTGTGCTAGACAAAGCATTAAGTGTCAGGATGTCTCCAGTGAGTCTGGAGCGTAGAAGGAACATTACAAATAAAATTTTTAAAAAGTCAAAGCCTCCGCCATCCTGGCTCAATGATGAAGCACTAGCTCTGTCAGAGAAGAGACATAAAGCCTCCGGGATGACCCTCGGGCGGCACACGCATGCTTGGTGACTTCTGGAGCAGGAAATATTTGTTGCTTTAGTTATGACAGTGGGCACAATGCCACAGGCCACACATAGTGGTACTTAACTATAGTTTGAATGCTGTAGGCACTTAGGGAATCTTCCCAGAAGCAAGTCCGCCTTCATTATTTACCAGGGGGGCAACTCTGGTTCTTAAAGGACAGGAAAGGGGAAGAGGAAGTAATCCACAGCACTAAATCATGAATAAGAAGTTTCTCCATCCTATTGTCCTGGTTTATTCACAATTCATCTTCTTTTCAAGGAAAAACATTCAGGATTCAATAAAGAGTTTCTGATGAAGAAGAGGTCTAAATCAGTACATGAAAGAAGCCAACGCTATTTAGTCCACTTTTCCTTTTTCAGACACCTCCTCCCACCTGTCATTGTCCTTCTCTGCCATACTCCACCTGTACCAACCAACTTATAATACAAAGGAACCTAAACAGTTAACTCACAGTATGGATAGAAGAGTGAACATGAAAATTTTCCACTTCTATGGCACTTTAACTCTGCAAAAATATTGTTTTTCTTTTGACTCTCTAAACAAGCTGGTGAAGTTTGGTAGGCATTGTCTATTTCAGCAGTAGTGGGAATCAGCAGAGAGATAGAACAAGGTCAGAGACCCTTAAATCTCATAAAGAACTGGCAAGCAGTTCATGAAGGAAAATTCATGTATATGGTTCCCGACCAAGGCCTTGATCATCAAACTGGTTCCCCTAGGCATGTGGACAGGTGATCATCAATCTTCAATCTGACCATCAAGGCTGGCTAAAGTCTGTATGAGTCTATATAAACACATATGTCTATGTGTTTATGTGAAGGTAGCTGTGACAGAGGTACATACATACAGCAGATACTGATATTGGAAAACTCAAAAAACCTGAAAATTATTTCTCGGAGGCCACTATACTTGTTCTAATCTAAAAAGAACAGACATCAATTTTATAAGTGATGCAGGACACAAGAAAATGATAACCTGGGCAGTTAACTTTCCCAAGAAGGGAAAAGATCCAAAAGAATCCTAAGAAATCAAAATTCTAGCTAAACTCCTTAAGTAAAGTAAGTAAAGTCACTCAGTCGTGTCCGACTCTTTGTGACCCCATGGACTGTAGCCTACCAGGCTCCTCTGTCCGTGGGATTTTCCAGGCAAGAGTACTGGAGTGGGTTGCCATTTCCTTCTCCAAAACCCCATAAGTAGAACCTGAATCTGCTCTCTAAATGGCTTATCTTTAGCTGAGCTAATAATGAAACTCTTGAATACCTGGAAATTTTGTGGAGTCTTCTCTGGGATATCCTTGGGAAAAGATTTGCCCAAATCTAGGTATTGTAAAAGATCCTGATGACCTTTCCCCTATATCTGACTTGAAGAGCTCATTCCTGATTTCAGTAGGTTTCTGAAAAAGAGAATTTATATTGGCAGTTGGCTTTGGATAGAAAGCACCCATCTACCTAACTATCACTTTTAATCTATCATCCTTTTCCTTCAACCATGGTTAAGAGAATAAAAAAGAAATAAAATTATAAGATGTATCAGTTCAGTTCAGTTCAGTTCAGTTGCTCAGTCACGTCTGACTCTTTCTGACCCCATGAATCGCAGCACGCCAGGCCTCCCTGTCCATCACCAACTCTCGGAGTTTACTCAAACTCATGCCCATCGAGTCGATGATGCCATCCAGCCATCTCATCCTCTGTCATCCCCTTCTCCTCCTGCCCCCAGTCCCTCCCAGCATCAGGGTCTTTTCCAATGAGTCAACTCTTCACATGAGGTGGCCAAAGTATTGGAGCTTCAGCTTCAACATCAGTCCTTCCAATGAACACCCAGGACTGATCTCCTTTAGGATGGACTGGTTGGATCTCCTTGCAATCCAAGGGACTCTCAAGAGTCTTCTCCAACACCACAGTTCAAAGGCATCAACTCTTCGGTGCTCAGCTTTCTTCACATAATGAATAGCAAAACTTTGTAAAGGGGATTTCTGCATTGAGTGTGATATTCAGAGGTTCTTTCTAATTTTAAGATTCTATGACTTTAAAAATCCTAAGAGAATGTTGCTAGTGCATATAATTTCCATACATATATCAGTGTTCTCTGGGTTAGGACCACATAAATAATACCCAGAAGAGATATCATATATTTTATTAAAGCACATCTGATTCAGTTAATTTAATTAATTTATTCAAGTTTTATTGTGATATAATTGATGCTCAGTACTATATAAGTTGGGGCTTCCCTGGTGGCTCAGATGGTAAAGGGAGACCTGGGTTCAGTCCCTAGGTTGGGAAAGATACCCTGGAGAGGGGGAATGGCTACCCACTCCAGTATTATTTCCTGGAGAATTCTATGGACAGAGGAGCTTGTGGGTTACAGTCTACAGGGTTTCAAACAGATACAACTGAGAGACTAACACTTTCATTTTTTTTTTTTTTTACTATATAAGTTGAAGTTATACAGCATAATGATTTGATCTACATGCATCATGAAATGATAACATACTAAGTTTAGTGACCATCTATCATCTCATATAGATACAAAATGAAAGAAATAGAAAAATCTATTTTTCCTTGTAATGAGAACTGTGAGGATTTACTTATGCTTGAGATGATACTTAAGGCTTGAGAAGCAATTATCTGGGTGAAGAAGATAGGGAAGGAAATCTAAATAGAAGGACTACTATGAGAAATGTAAGGGGATCTGAAACACCAGGCACGTTTGAAAAACTATGGTGGTGGTTTGGTGGCTAAGTCATGTCTGACTCTTGCAACCCCATGGACTCATCTGTCCTTAGGACTCTCCAGGCAAGAATACTGGTGTGGGTTGCCGTTTCCCTCTCCAGAGGATCTTCCCGACCCAGGAATCAAACCCAGGTCTCCTGCATTGCAGGCAGATTCTTTACCAAATGAACTATGAGGAAAGCCCGAAAAACTATAAATAACAGTATTTCTGGAAAGTTGACAGTAAAGTAGAAATAGGGCAGGGTACATCTATAGCAGCCAGGCATGAAAACTGCTCTCAGACCTTAAAGTTTCTGTTAGGATATGGATAAAAGAAATCAGAAGAGGATTTAATCCTTAGCATTTTCTGACTCCAGGAATTCGACAGTGTGAGATTTGGGATCAAAGCAACTGAAAAGGCAAGACTGAGGTTATACTAAGATCAAATGATTTACTTTAAGGCAATGAAAGGCAGCAGCTAGAATTGCAGGCAGGGCTAAAACATTATTGACATCTTGGTCAGTAGGGTGTGGCCTCTTATGAGAACTTGAAACAGCATTAGTGATGTGACTCATTTTTTTTTTCTTTCTTAGAAACCAATAGGACATCTACAAAGTCCTAGATCCTGACTGCAATTTTGTGTGTCTAAGAATAAATGAGAAAAAACAAGAACACAAGAATAAAGAGAAAAGGAAAGGATCAAACTCTGCAGGATATTTGTAGCATACTTTTAGTGACCTCAAATTATGAGATTAAAGATGGAATGAAAAGGAAATGGTTTTGAAGGTAGATATTTGAATACAAGCTCTTGAACTTGCTCTGTGGGAAGTAATGAAAGCAAAGATAACTTAAATTTGTGTGTGTTTAGAAAATCAGAAACAAGAAGGAATATTGAGACCACTCTTTGGTTGAGAAACTGATGGAAACTATTACTATTAAAACAATTTCAGAATAAGGCAAGAAAGAACCTCATTAAAACCTTTATTTATTAAAACCTCAATAAATAGAGTTCACCAGGCCTTTGGAGAGAAGAAGCTTTAAGGATTTCTCAATGCCTCACCTCCATTCCATTCTTCCCAAACTGCATCTCTTAATGACTTAGCAAAATGAATTAGCAGGCAGCTCTGGAGCAAGGAGCGTCAGCTATTTAATTTGCAGGGCCCAGAACAAAATGAAAATGCAGAATCTCTTATTCAAAAAGCAGAAAACAATGTACTATCACGTTTAGAGATGAAACTTCGGATATATTTAGATATATATATTTAGATATAAAGCTTTTCCCTTTCTTCCACCATCTTTCTCTTGACTTGTCATGGTATTGTATTAATTTTTTATTTAATGCCATTATAAATTGAGAAAAGATAAAACTTTAAATTCTTATCATGAATTTTATCATTCATCTTTCTATTATGCATGCCAGTCTTAAATACAAAAGTAAAAGCACTAAAGTACTTTTATCTAATTATGTAATTTGTATTTTGTAGCTCATACATGAATATGTATTTTGTGGAAGAGTGAAAATGCTATAGGATACTAACTCAACTGCTTTTATTTCACTTCTCAATATTCATACATTCTACTAACATGCTATGCCTTCAACTAATAGATGGGTAAGAAAGGACTAAACAGAAAGGTAGTAATAGATCACTCTATCTTTCTGTTTCCTTTATGTCATGATTGCTAGCACATGTGATCAGCTAGAGACGAGTAAGGAAGGATGTGATAGAGATCCTTACATGTTCTTGTTTCTTAGAACTCCATTGTTTTCCATCTACATCTGAAGCAAGTTCTCATGCAAAAGGAAAGTAGGACCTCTCAAGGCTGTCAGACTGCCTCCCTCCACCACTCCCTTAGTCATAGACCTAATTAATACACTTTTCTTGTACTCGATTTGAGTCCCACTGAATCCCTATGCTTTGCTCAAGGGTCATCACGGACAGTTGATGAGAGTGGGGCAGAATCGAGTCAGCAGTCATGCATACTATACGTAACTTCTCGTGCACGTGCTCCACTGTTCTTTTTGGTTTCACATAAAAAACACGAGTTTGAGAATAAAATTTAGAATCTTAAATTGGCAAAAGTAGAGCATTAAACCAAGCCCAAGGCTCTCCTGAGCACTTTGCATGCCCATGAATCCTGCCCTGGGGGCAAAAGACTAATACTCCTAACTCTTCCTTAACTGCTGTCTTGGGAAACTGCTTCTTCCCAATAATTATTTCTTATTTTGACCACAGAGCTATTTCAGAAAATCTTTTTGGGATCAGCAAAGTCTCCTCCAATTTATAATCCTGCCTCACAGAAACAAGGCCGAAAGACTAACAGCAGGGCGATTTATAACTCAGCCTCTAGAAACTAGGGAGTAAGGCTAACTGATTGCAGGGAAATACACATGGAGAAATCATCTAGCTACTTGCGTCGAAGACTTTTTATTAAATTAGAGATGAAGATAGAAATGATTTGCATTGATATCTTAATGACTATTACCAATTTTAAACTCAGTCACTCAGAATTCTACAACAATGATTGCTATAGCTAGTCCATTGTCTATTTCTTATTTTGGGCAGAGGAAATCCAAGCCCATAGGGCTCCCTCATCAACCAGGAATCGAGATGGAAGAACAGTGCAAGAGGAAATAGGCTGAATATTACCCCTGACTTTTTTCAATACAAGGCATAAGACACTGGGACAGAGCAAGCCTCTTCTTAGGAGATCATAGAGGGATGTAAAGATTGCCTCTTTCCTCCTTCGAGTTGCAACAGCAGCGTTTCTGAGGAATACTGCCTTAGAATGTGGCTTATTTTAAAGAAATTTCTTGGTGATAGTATCAATATCTTATATGGCTTTTTGTATATGCCAGCTAGCATCTATAATTTTGTGTGTGTTAAGTTAGAATGCCCTGTGGAAAAAGAGCTAATATTGAAGTACCCAGAATAAGGCATGCTGAACACATTTCCTTATCAGAAAAAAAAAAAAAAAAGGGAAGGCACTCATCCAGGAACTCATAAAAGACACTGCAGAGAATGTCGATTGACTGTTTTAGCCTCTGCATCTGGAGAGTTATTTATAGCCAAATCTTGATTATCAGTGGTAAAGGAGAAAAAGGAAAGAATAGAGTATTGGAAACCATGCATCATTCGCAAACTTTATTTTAAACAGTGGTTTCTGAATGTCATTTTTCTATCAAAATTTCCACCAGACTTAACCAACAAAGAGTCAATTGACAACTTGGTGTTTAACTTCTTTTTATGTCATCTGCTGACCTGCAGGAATAAATGTCAAAGACTGGATCAGAGCATTGTTGGGCAGTCATAAACAAACAAGGGATAACAAACAAAATGAGCTATTGCACATTGCTACGAAAAAAATGACTAATTGACTTTGACTTACATAACTACATCATACAGCTATAGGAGCTCACAAAGGGCATGAGCCTAATGTTTGGAGAATAGTTACTTCATTTACCACTTATCTTTTAAATTTCAAATCATACCTTGTTACAGAAATGTGAATTCACTCAAAATCAGCAAGAAGTAATTGGCTAGAAAATAATTGCTGATTCTTTACCCTTTCTTCCCCTGCTGAATCATGATGCATAACTGAAAGGCCAAGTCTCGATGATTTTAGAAGGAAAGTTTCTGAAAAGTCTACTCTGTATTTTAAGTCAGCTTATAAGGAACAGCTCACAAAATGGACCACCTGTTTGGCCCTTTGACAAAAACCTTTGAACCTTACTTGAATGGCAGAAATTCTCCCTGGAATGCAGTCTTGCTTTAATATTTAAATTAATTAACAACTGGTGATGTTTAGAATACCACAAATTTGTCTAATGCCTAAGGCATAATGGATGACTTTTAGGGTCTATTGCCTATTGGAATCAGAGTCAGGCTATGCCCTCTAAGTTGTGTCTTGAATCCAGAAAGTCACACAATGAGCACATGATTCTAGGATGTATATCCATTGACCTTAAACTCCTTACCACACTTCCAAGGAATCACTTTCAACAAGGTATTTGACTTAGGCGCTTAGACTCAGTCGTGTCCAACTCTTTGTGACCCCATGGATTGTAGCCCACCAGGCTCCTCTGTCCATGGGATTTTTCAGGCCAAAAATACTGGAGTGGGTTGCCATTGCCTTCTCTAAGGGATCTTACCAACCCAGGAACTGAACCCACATCTCCTGTGTCTTCTGCATTGCAGGCAAACTCTTTACCTGCTGAACAATTTAGGAAGTCAAAAACAAGCTATGGATGCTGTATTCAATTTCTTTCCAGTTAGAGTAGATTTGTAATGTCATTTGCTGAAACTTATTTATATAGTAACATTTACTGAGTCTATTATATCCCATGCTCTGTGCTAAATGCTCATTTAATATTTACTCAAAAACCCATGATGCTAGTTTTATTTTCACACTCATTTGCCAATGAGAAAACAAGGACTCAGTGAATTATATAGTTGGCTAAGAACACACATCTATAAAGTGGTAGAGATTGGACATGGCCCCATGTTTTCTTACACTGGGGCTTAAGCTCTTACTCATCATTCTACATTGAACCCTACTTCATTGTACAAGAAGATGCTCTATTTGGTAGCATCACACAGGCTAGGGATAATATATTTTCAACAGATTACTGAACTGTATAGACATCTTTCTCCTGCAATGCAGGAGGCCTGGGTTCAACCCCTGGGTTGGGAAGATCCCCTGGAGGAGGGCATGGCAACCCTCTCCAGTATTCTTGCCTGGGAAATCCCATGGACTGAGTGACTAAACACAGCCCAGCATAGACTACTTAGGTCCAAAATGTTGGAAGATGCTAGAGCCCAAAAAGGCAAAATCAGGAAAAAGAGGGCAAAGAAAACAAACCATTGGTTCTGAGCAATAACACATATTTTTGATAAGGTGAGTAGGTAGGTTGATTGATCAAGAAAAGAGGAGGTAATGGGTCTCCAGAAAGAATTGGTAGCTTACTACACACATGCTTGAGATGGCACTGGCATGATTTTTATTGCCACGGGGGTTGATTGCTAGTATAAGTACTTCTTCACTCTTGTATCTGAGAGTAGGTCACCAATATGAAATGCCCAATTTTCCAAAAGCAAAAAGTCACCTGTATTTCCCATTTCCCACTTCTCTTTCTCCATTCTTTCTAATTCCTACTGTTGTTCCTAGTCTGTTCAGAATAAAATGAATCTCTGATCTAGCCCACAGATAGAGTGGACACACCACTTATTGAAAGTAGTTAATCTCCAATCTAAAAAATTCATAAAATAAATTTCAGCCCCTAAACTATCGTGAAATCGATTAAACTCTCATCAATAAGACTCTTGTCAAAAGTTTAGGGTTAGTGTTTATTTGGCAGGACTACAAATCTAAGGGCTTCCCAGGTGGTGCTAGTGGTAAAGAAGACACCTGACTATGCAGATGTGGGTTCTATCCCTGGGTTGGGAACATCCCCTGGAGGAGGGCATGGCAACCCACTCCAGTATTCTTGCCTGGAGAATCCCATGGACAGAGGAGTCTGGCAAGCTACAGTCCATGGGGTTGCAAAGAGACACGACTGAAGCAACTTAGCATGCACAGACCTAAATGGCACCATCATTCCTGGTATGTTTCTCTCATGATAAGAAAGTTTTCAGGATTGAGAGTATTCTCTGGAATTATATTTTCAGTCCAAAACAAGAAAAAATGACACACAAATTTTGTGTCACAATTTTGATGAGATAAACGAATATCGAAGCATAACTTAGTAGCATGAGAATCTTTTGAGAAACTTGTTTTCGACTTGAAGAGAAATAATAGAGCAAGGATAATTTCTGATCACTGAATGTAGAAGATATTATAATTATCAGTGTTTCTCCATACATGGATAAAACTCCTCTAATTCTAGGCTGCTGGTTTAGAATGTGAGCTGTAAGTGGGCGATTTCTGTACATTCTCCCACTCAGAAACTCTTAAAACAGAAGCAGAGGGATTTGGAAGTGAAAAGCCTTATGTTCAGATAGTAAGCTTTCATTTTGGTAATTTTACTTTTATTGGCCACATGATCTCTCCTAAAAAATGTAATTCATATCTACTTAAATTGTTTAGGTCCTAAAGTTGTTTTTTAGTGAAAGACAGTGAATGTCTGAAAGAGTTGGATTGGGATCCAGATGGGTGATGGATTAAACTATGAAACAGATATTCCTCTGTGGTTAGAAGTAATTCAGAAGTTGGACCTGACTTATGCTTGAAAACTTTCAGAGTTTTCGACACTGTTTACAGTAACATTATCATATAACCGTGGAAACAGCTTCAGTTTGTGACAATCTCAGCATCTGGTGTGACTTGTTTTATTTTTTCATTTTTTTATGATATTAAGTGATAACATTTTGTAAAGTCACATTTCACTGTGGCTGACAATATCTTCTGAGCACAGAGCTTAACAAAACAAAGATGCAATAAGCACATTGGCTTTGTTTCATATTTCATTTCCTTTTCATAACTTATTGTTTCTAAGAATGGCGAGCCTTCTGATATTCCTTAGAATATAGAATTAACCAATTAACATTAGATTATAGAATTAAGTTACTGTTTGTAAACATTCATACTAAAGTGAATGAACAAATGACACTGTGATTTTTAACAATAATTAAGTAGCCATCTCATTGTTTTAAAAAATTGTTTAAAGCTTCTGTTTTTCAGGGAGCTGATTCTTTTTTGGCTGCATCAGGTCTTAGCTGCAGCATGCAGGGATCTTCACTGCGGTGTGTGTGCTCTCTGTCGCAGTGCATAGGTTTTTTTCTCATTGTGGCCTGCTATCTCAGTAGTTGAGGCATAAAGGCTTAGCTGTCACAGCACATGGGATCTTAGTTCCCTAACCAGGGATCGAACCGGTGTCCCCTGCATTGGAAGGTGGATTCTTAACCACTCGACCACCGTGGAAGTCCCAAGCAGCCCTTTTGAAGCAGGCTTCACTTCTTTCACTTTCAGAGTAAATTAAGCTTGAGTTAAGATGGTTTGATTTTTCAAAATTATTTGACTCAATTTTTCCTTGTTTTGATTCTGAGATAAATATCACAACTTTCTTTTCATTCTTTCTCCGTTACCTATTTAGGTACTCTGAAAGAGTACCTATTTCAGAATAAAATATTTAGTGAGATAAAATAATGGTTGAAAGGTTGTGTTTCACAGAAAAACAAAATCACTGAGTTGTTAGAATTTTGCCATGTGCCGACTGAAAAAGCATTCATTGGATTTTAAGTGTATTTTCCACTTATGGAAAAAAAACATTTATGGAAAAATAGCATTCACATGGGAAAAGAGAAAAATCAACTCATCACTGCTTCATCATCTCTACACAGAATGATAGATTGGGAAAAAGCACTCATTATTTTCCTGGCAAATAATCAAGGAAACAGAGAAATTCTAATGAAGAATATTTCTGTTTTAAAAGAGAAAGAAGAGGTAAGGTTTGAAACTACTGAAGATTAATCTCTGTGTAAAAGTCAGCTGCATACACTCAATAGCTGAGCTTTGTTCCCTCCTGGAGTCAGACCAAGGTTAGAAGTTTCAGTTTTGATTCCTAACTTATGGACAATTGGGACACATTTTGTCTGTGGAAGTCCAGATACCTACAAACCTATCAGTTTTTTAGCAAAATCAATGTTCTTGCCTATTACCTATGAAGAAAGAGCATAGCTGGAGGAATTCTTATAATACATTCGAACACAATCCACCGCACCCCACTTTATCCTTCTTTAGGTCAAACTAATGAGTCCCTTTGGAAATCAAAACAGACAACTAACACCACCACAGTAAAATTTAATAAGATATGTGAATGCATAGCAAAAATACATATGCATTTTGATGTAAGCTATCTTTAAGACTTTCTCCAATATCTGTCCTCTCAGGGTTTGTCTCACAGTCTCAAAGTCAAATACTAGCAAGTGTGGATGTCAAACTACTTAAAAATAAGTTTAAATTATAGTGATGAAAATATAAATTGGTGAAAAATTTTTGGAGGGCAACTTGCCAATATTTATCCAGGTATCTCCTCTGCTAGGAGATTTCTAGTTTCAGCTCTGATGTGGAAAGACCTTGGAAGCGGTCACTCTCCTTTTTACGACAAGATAAAGCAGAACAAACCGAAAGTCAGTGACTTTTCTTGGACTCATTAGAGAACTGAAGTCACGGAATAGAGAGTCACATTTGCTTACCAGGAGCAGGTGCCGCTGAAGTCATGAACACTTCCATGACAATTTTGACAAATTGCTGGAGGCTGAGTGTGGCCTCGCTTGAAAGAGAGAAAGTGCTGGGAGCTGCAGAGTTAGAATTGAAATCTGCAAACTCTCTTTGAGTGCAGAGCATTTGGGGAGAGCCATCACTCAAGAGGGAAGTCAAAAACAAGAAGACCAGAGAAATTCGAAGTCCCTGGCATCTATTGCTACTTCAAACATGAAACACAGCCCAACTCCCTATCAAATCAACATAAAACCTCACACCAGGGGCCAACATACCTCAGTTCCTATTTATTGCCCAATATGATATGTCTGGCTTTCAACAAAAAATTATACGGCAAGCCAAATGCAGGAAAAAACACACTCTAGAGAGACAAAGCAAACATCAGAACCAGATTGAGGTGTGACACAGATGTTGAAAGGATCTGTCATGCAAGAAGAGATGGGTAATGTAAATGGGGAGATGTAAATTCTAAGAAAGAATAAAAATTAAACACTAAAACAAAACCATTGTGTTATGAAATAAAGAATAATTTTGAGAAGCTTACTAGCTGACTGAAAATGGCTGAGGAAAGAATCAATTAGCTTAATGTTAGGTCAACAGAAACTTCCCAACTGAAATGCAAAGAAACAAAAAGAGAAAAAAAAAAAAACAAACACAGAATATAACATCCAACAACTGTAGTATAATTTTAAAAAGTATAATATACATGTAATTATAATATCAGAAGGTGAAGAAAAGAGGATGCACAGGAAGAAATATTTGAAATAATAATGGAGAAGCATTTTCCAAAATTAATGACTAACACCAAGCCACAGACCAACAACTGATAAAACAAAAAAAAATGCAGGATAAATACCAAAAAACAGACATCTTGAAATAGAAAAATGACATTAGTTAAAAACTACGGAAGTCTGAATAACGTTTGCACTTTAGTTAATTTTAATTTATCAATATTGGTTCATTAATATAAAATAGACCATACTAATGTAAGATGTTAATGTGCAATATATGAGCTATGTAGTTTATGAGAATTGTCTCTACTACCTCCACATTTTTATTTTTAAAATAACTAGTCCAAAATAAAGTGTATTTTTAAAAAATGCAAAACATAAAACCCTTTTTCAAACAATCTTTTAAAAATGCACTACTAGCTATTTATCCTAAACATATACAAATAGAAATATGCCATGAAAGATTTGCCACTAAGGCTTTATAATTTAAAAAATCTGACACCAAACTTAATGTCCATTAGTATCAGCTTGGTTAAATAAATTACATTTTATCAATAAAATAGCTGATTAGACAGTCATTAAGAAAAAGAAGTAGATTTATCTGTACTGCTCTAAAAAAAACTTCAAGGCATAGCAAGTGAAAAGACAAGGTGAAGAACAAAATGCATTGTAAGATACCATTTAAGTATATTTAAATTTTTTAAATTTTATATTTAAATATTGGACAAGGCTTCTCACAAAAATAGTCTATGTCCCATTCTTTATCATTTACTCTATCCCTGTGACAACCATGTCTTACTTTTTTATAGCTTATTTCCCTCCATTTAAAAAGGTAACATGTTTATGCTGCTTTTTCTTGATTTTTTCAATTTCAGATATTTTCATTAATCTCATATTGTGGATGATGAAAGTTTAACTGTCTTTCATCCCTATCCCACTTTTCATGCATACTTTACTTCCTTCGTTTTCTCAGTGAACTGAGAGAATGTAACAATTGCTCACCCTAAAATAAAGACACTTTTAAAGGGCGTAAATCCAAAGGACAGAGGCAGGTGGATTCACTGTGAAACTAATGAAACCTAAGGTTCAGAGCGCCGCTTCCTGCGCTCTGGGAGGTCTAGCAATGTGTCCATGTTGTCATATATTTTTGCAAGATTTGCCAAAGTAAGCCTTTTGTTTTTGTTTAATTTAAAATGCTGTGTCTTTCTACTCTGACTTCCCTTCACCACAGCGTGCCTTATATTTGATGGTGACTATGGTCATTTTTGAGATCGGATTAAGGAAGTTTATTTGCTTCAGGATGCATATTCCTGTGTTCCTTTTTCCTTCTACTTGAAAAGTAAGAAGTAAAATTCTCTTTTCATATTTCGTCATCTAAAAATAAGAAAACCTGAATATATACATTAGCTGGTAAAGTAGCCTTGGAATCACCTTTCCCATTGGTCCACTGACAGAATTTTAGTTCTTATCTGTGCACCTGTTCCTAGATATTTGGTGTCAAATAGCTAAATCATTTCAAATAAACAACTCAGCTTTCAATCTTTCAGGCAGATACTGTGGAAAGAATCTCTCTGGATTTGACAGCAACTTGAATTTCAATGATTTGTACTGTTGGTAAATTATTCCATTCGCTGTGATACATTCATGCTGGGAGAGAAAATGTAATGTGCCTATCTCAACCTCCCCACGTACAACAGCACTGATTATTGGTATTGACCCCTTCCTTTTCCATCATTCTTCTGCACTGCAATGAAATCAGTTTCAAAAGCTTTCAAATAGATTTTTATTTACTGAAGACTTTTGGCAACTGCTATCTATTTTATTCTATGCTTTTACTTCATTAAATAATTATACTGCTTTATTGTTTATTATATTCCTATATCAAATGTGTTGGGGATTAGGAAGGCAGTGTTTACAACATACTCTTTATAGCTAATTTAGGTAACCTATTGTTGATTTTTCTTTGCAGTATTTTCATTGACTTTTCTTGTTAGAATACCTTTCTTCTTGGGACATTCCAGTTGTAACACAGTCTCTCTTTGTCCCTTTTATGAACATGTCAGTAGGATAGCTCTAATATTTCCTTGAAGTTCACCCACATTATAGCATTTTGGTTATATTTCCTTTTGTCTGAATTACTTCTTTGAATAAAAATAACTTTTCACAATCTGATCAGGAAAAAATATACTGAAAGATAATGTGATTGATTGATAGACATGATGGTTTTATCACTCTGATTGCCATGTAAGTGGTCCACAGCAAATGCTTAGCCTCAGGACAGATACTCTTGAACCAGGGACTAATTAAAGCAGTGATCAGAATATTTCTCAGATTATTTTCTTATGTATTTAAAGTGTGAATTGACATGACCAGGGAACACTCCCATCCTCCCAGTCCACCTCCCACTCACCCCTACCTTCATATATACATAACCCTTCCATGATATCTTCTCTGAAGTTTTATTTTAACAAAAGGTATAGCTCTGTATCTTGAATACAGAGACAACTAGTACCTATGTAACACTGTGGTCATGATACAGATAAGGACTGAAGCTGACAAGCTCTAGGCTGTAAACAGCCCAATAGGAACACTGTTTGTACAACCTCTCCAACTTTTGGCAGGATTCAATACTGTGAAATTAGCATATTACAGCACTTCACTTTTAAGTAATGTAATAATCTCCAGGATGCTTATTTAGAAGGGAACAGCTTTACGTAATTGATCGCCAATCTTAAACTAAAGCTCATTATCAGAACAAACTCATACTCTTCTATGAACACATAAACCCACTTGGCCTTTTGGGCATAACTGGGCAGGAAATGACATGCTACTGACAGAATCCTATTACTTACATTCCAAGACCACACACAGAAAATAATTATAACTGATCACTGATTGAATCCTGTGTGTCATGTTTGCTTCACAGGTTCATTTTATTTGGAATAGTATTTCGTAATAAACTATCAGAATTATCCAAAGTATTACGTGCTCTTTTGACAAATCTCTGTGATTTTTTTGTAATTATGGCCAAGCCTTTGGTCTTAACGGGGATGCATTGCTAATAACTTGCCATAGGACTTATTGTGTTCCAAACATAAGCAGTAATTTCTGGCACAAAGCAGGATTCCTTCTTTTCAGTCAAGCATACCAACCATCCTGGGATCTCTTTATTCCTGTGTCCTTTACCTTTAGCCTGAGACTCTTGCCTGAGAACAATTCAAATCTGGAGACCTTTAGAGTAACTGTTTGATGGCATCCTTGGGGAACTAAGCCACAGTTGAGGGAAAAAAGAACCATGGGTATGGAGGTTCCCTTAAAAAACTAAAAATAGAGTTACTATATGATCCATCAATCCCACTCCTGAGCATATATCTGGAAAAGGACTCTAATTCAAAGGTACATGCAACTCAGTGTTCATTTCAGCACTATTTACAACAGTCAAGACATGGAAGCAAACTAAATGTCCATCAACAGATGAATGGACAAAGAAGATGTGGTATACACATGCACCCACACACATACATATATATAATGGAATATTTACTCAGCCATAAAAAAATAAAACAATGCTATTTGCAGTCACATGGATGGACTTAGAGATTATCACAATAAGAACATCAGACAAAGACAAATATATGAAATTACTTATGTGGAATCTAATAAAATGATACAAATGAACTTATTTACAAAACAGAAACAGACTTACAGACATAGAAAACAAACTTGTGATTACCAAAGAGAAAAAGGTGGGGGAGAGGGATAAACTACAAGTTTAGTATTAACAGATACACACTACTATATATAAAATAGATAAACAGCAAGTACTTACTGCATAGCACAGGGAACTATAGTCAATATCTTATAATAACCTGTAATGGAAAAGAGTCTGAAAAGAATATATATGTGAATAATTGAATATACATATAACTGAATCACTTTACTGTACACTTGAAACATTGTAAATCAACTATATCTCTCTCTTTTTTTTTAAAAAAAGAACTATGGTTGGTTTGAGTCAATTGATGCTATGGAAAAGAAGTGGAAAAAAGAATATAAGTCTTTCCACTGTGAAGAAACAGTTCACACTAGGATAGAAGTGGGTAACAGTGGTGGGGAATGAGGTAATTTTAAGACACTCTTGAGGCAAAAATTAATATTCTCCAAAGTATTTTGGTAACAGGCACATTTAAAATTTTCCTGTGTAAGTGGGTTTTTGCAAATCAAAAACTAAGCCCAGAGGTCTGAAATTATGGGAACAAATCTAGTTTGTTTTATATGGTTTCCATAAACCTTAAAATATTACTGTGAGAGGAAGAAAAGTTCATGGCTTTAATCTATCAGCATCACTGCGTGGTAGATTTAGAAGGCTTTATAGGATATCTTAGGGTTCTCAGGCAAGATGAAGCCACTTCCTTCCTTTATATGACAGGTAAACAGGCATTCCTTGGATTGCACAAAGTTTAAGGATTGTAGTCTAAAGGAAAGTGGCTAGACATTTTGCACAAAATAATGATATTGGATTTGCAGCTAAATGGGTTCGGACTTGGTTGGAAGCTGGCTGGGCAATGAATTGAGTGCGTCTGTCCTTTACAGATGATTTCTCTACAAAAGTAGCTGGCGGCAGAGATGTGGTCTTGTTTGAGTTCAGTCTCACATCAGTGAAAGACTCTAGAAAATACAGGGAACTAGTGAAAAAAAGATGTGTTCTTTGGGGATATCACAAAATGTTTACTTCAGCTCTTTCTTTAATCCAGTAAAAGTATTGGCAAAATGTTTAGTATTTGAGGCACGGTGGTGGGAGTTCAGTCACGATGTAACTAAAGATGGTGGGAAAACCAGTTTGAATAAAATGAGTTCCAATTTGAACCTTTGCCCGTGCCTGGAACTAAAACTAAGTCAACCCACTGTTAAGTATCAAAAATGTTGAGTCATTAGCCTCATTTTTGTTTCATCTGTTTCAGAATATTTATATGTATCTGCTTTTCTTTATACTCTTAAAAAATAGACTGGCTTGTGGTTTATCAGGTGCAGTTCTTAGCTTGCCCTACATCCACCTGAACTTTAAAGGGATAAATATTAAATAAAAATTCTTATCAAAATATACTGACAAATTCAGTTTTTATTTGGTTCCCAATATACTTCTCAGAACTCTTCTATGATTGTTTATATATATTCTGGAAACAGTTAACTGCAATGAAATCTGCTTCGGTGGGTTTCATTTTAGAGACCATTGAATAACGGAAGGCTGAAACATACTTAGCATGAGTCCCAAAGCCACTGAGTAACCACGAATTTTTCAGCACCGCAAAATAAAGCTTTTCAGTTCATCTAATTCTGTCTCCCGCTTTCCTTTTTCACATGAGAATATTACTTTTCCAACTTTTTTATTTCCCTTTTGATCCCCTCAGAGAGGCAAGCTATTTCAGAGAAAATCTGCCCCAATCTGAGATAATGACCACTACAAAAACCCTTATCAGAATTGGGTAGAGAGAACTTAACTGTGTGAAAGAGAACCTCAAGGGGGGAAATGATTAATTCATGCCAAAAGCAGGACTAAAGTTATTGACATAGATCTCCGCATATGTCAAGCAGCCATCCATTAATCAGTCTGAAGAATCCCTTCGAAGAAGTACTGTCCATTAAAAGGATGACTACATCTTCTGAATAGAGAAGGTATAAAGGGCTTTAGGGGGTCAGAGGTGTTCATTGCTTTTTATAGAAATAGGCTCATTTGGCGGGACTTCCGGCCGGCCGCACCCCACGTGCTTCCGCCCTGCCCCGGCCGCGCGCGCGGAACTAGGAGGCCCGCAGGAGATCTCTTCCAGGGCGCAGGGCTGAGATTGACCCACTCAGGGCCCAGCAGCTGGCCACAGAGCTGGAGGTAGAGATGATGGCCGACATGTACAACAGAACGACCAGTGCTGCCACCGGAAGTGCGTGCCTCCCCATTACAAGGAAGCAGAGCTGTCCAAGGGCGAGTCCGTGTGCCTGCACCGCTGTGTCTCCAAGTACCTGGACATCCGTGAGCGGATGGGCAAGAAGTTGACAGAGTTGTCTGTGCAGGATGAGGAGCTGATGAAGAGGGTGCCGCAGAGTTCGGGGCCTGTGTGAGGCGCCCGACAGCATACCCTAAGGCGCACCCCATCCCTTCCCACTTGTCTAATAAAAGCGCCCCCCCGTTGGGTGTCGTCTGTGAAGACTGCCAGGCCTGGGCTCCTTCCCGAGAGTCTCCAGGAGCCTGGAGTATGATGGAGCCCTTTCCCGGGCGGAGAAGGGTATCTGTCACAATGGCCTGTGACTATGTGTGTGAGTGTATATATATACTATATATTAAAACAAGTTTGTTGACACACACACACACACACACACACACACACACACACACACACAAAAGAAAGAAATAGGCTCATTTATAGCCAATTTTACTTTAGCAAAGTAAGATGCCATGAAATCCCACCTCCCTCTCTGCCTCACACATGTGCCTGTGTGCTTGCATGCACCCACCCACACACACAAGAATATTACTCAACCCTAAAAGAAGAATGAAGTCTTGCCATTTGCAGCAACATGGCTGGACTTAGATAAGTGAAATAAGTCAGACAGAGAAAGACAAATACCATATGATTTTAACTATATGCAGAATCCAAGAAAAACCAAACAATAAGCAGGAAACAGAAAGAGTCGTAGGCAGAGAAAACAAACCAGTGGTTGCTAAGATGGGAGCTGGGGAAAAGTGAAATAGGTTAAGGGGATTAAGAGGTACAAACTTCTAGACATTCATTTACAGATAAATAAAGTTGTTATAGAGATAAAGCATGCTTGACTTTGAGGGCTTATAGCTTATTATATACCCATAAATAACATTTCAAAGAAGTGGGTTTTCCTCAGTTGTACTGCTTTAATGAAAAGTAATAGAGACAAGTCACCAGCTAACAAACTTTCAGATATTCCTAAGAGTCTAAATCTCTTTCATATCTACCCAATTCAGTATCCTAACTTGGAAAGTTTCTAAATGTTTAAGGATAATGAATAGTACCACCTTTGTACTTTCTAAAATATCTGCAATGACATTTCACATTTTATTTAGTTTGTTCATTTTCTACAATGAGTGCTATATATATATATATATATATATTCTTATTCCCAATCAGTGATATATATATATGTGTGTATACACACACACACACACACACACACACATATATATATATATATTTATATATACTTATCCCCAACTTCTGGGACAATAGGAAGATTTATAATTTAATTATATTACATTATATATTAATATAAATATATATAATAATATATACATAAACATATATTATTTGATTACAAATCTTCCTATTATTCCCAGAAGTTGGGAATAAGAATCACCCATATTACAAGCTTTTTGTCTTGTGGCAATAGAGATTTTATTCTGTACATGGGGAACAAGAATTGGCTTGCAGTAAACCAAATCCATGGTAGAGAACATTTTCTAACAGAGTCCCATTGTATTCAGAAATCAAGATCACTAATAAAGACTCCAATAGAAACTATTCAACCTCCCGTTCAAATATTTTCTAAATTATTGGTCTCTCAGTGAGAACATTTTCCTTTGGCATAAACAGTGGCCATGAATAGGATGAGTGTTTGAACAGTACAAAAGTACCAGGTTTCTTCCTGTTACCCAAACAGCAATAAACACCACTGGTACAGAACCCACAGAGCAGCCTTGGTCACACAATGGGGCTTACACACGAGGGGCCAATTCTCTGATAACATGAATGTCCCAGCTGGGGAGACACCAACAGCCAAAGTTAACAGTCGCAAAAGAGCCATTGAAAAAAATGGAAGGGGTCCTTTTCCCTCCAAAGTCATCGCAGAATCCCAGAGAGCTACATCTGGGTGTCTGGGAATGAATCAAGTTATTGTATTAAATTGCTGAACACATGCTCTGTTACCCTTCCCCACCCCTACAACCAGTTCCCAGGGACACTGTCCTAATTTATTTATCTTATCAAGGCCACCTGTCTGTACATGTCAGTGTCAGTGATGGAAGAAAACAAGGAATGAGTCTTTAAAAACCCTCAAGAACCCCTGATTGTCTTTTCCTCCTTTCTTTCCTTCTTCCTTTTTTTCTTTTCTGGCCATGACATGTGGCTTGCCGGATTTTAGTTCCTACACCAAGTATCGTACCTGGGCCCCAACAGTGAAAGTGCCAAGTCCTAACCACTTTTGGACCACCAGGAAATTCCTAATAACCTCTGATTTTCTTCAAAGTTATTTGAAAGAAGTTAAGTGCAGAAATGATGACCTAATCTTTATTTATTGTTTTTCTCACTATTTTGCAATTTCTATTTTTATTTTTTGTTCTTCAAATTTTATTTATTTATTTATAATATATTTTAATTGGAGGCTAATTACTTTACAATATTGTATTGGTTTTGCCATACATTGACATGAATCTGCCATGGGTATACATGTGTTTCGCATCCTGAACTCCCCTCCCACCACCCCTCCCCATCCCATCCCTCTGGGCTGGTGCACTGGGATGACCTAAGTTTTTAAAAAGCATGAAGCACTGAGATATATCTTTTAAAAATATTATGTGTGTGTGTGTGTGTGTGTGTGTGTGTGTGTGTGTATAAACTCCAGAGGTAGCTGTCATGATTTTCTCCACTTTTTCAAATGGGGAACTTAGTCATAGAGATGTTAAATGAAAGATTTGTGACTGGGATGTCAGCTCACATGTGTCTGGTTCCTGATTTTCTTCTGGGAATTAGGAAGATGACAACTAGAACAGTGACTTTCACACTTTATTTTTTGGACTGCAATTCACAAGAAGAAATTATTTTATACTGAAACCTAGAGCACAATTCATGTGCATGCATGTATGTGTGTGTGGTGTGTGTGTGTGTGTGTGTGTGTGTAACAAAAGTTTTATGAGATAATAAGCTTTCCTGCAGGCTGAGAACATGAATATTTCTTATTTATTCTCTGTAAAGAGAAAAAATGCTATAATGATCTACTAAGCTGGTTTTACTCTATGAATCTCAAATAGGTCTTGAGTCAGATTTAAAAGACACTTCACAATATCTCCATCAAATGGCCTTGTGTGAACACCCCTGTTACAGGAATCTGATTTCTTTGTAACTATTTCATTTCTGAACATGTCTATGTGTGAAAGCAGGTCTATGTTTCTGCTATTTCCATGATAGCCTTCTAGATCCTAGGAAAGACTATCAAATCTCTCAAGAGTTCTCTCTTCTCTAAACTGGATACTCTCACTTTCTTTATTCCTTGTATGATAGATAGTAGGTCCCCTACATACGAACAAGTTCCATTCTGAGAGTTCATTTGTAAGTCCAATTTGTTCATAAATCCAACAAAGTTAGCCTAGGTACCCAACTAACACAACTGGCTATATAGTACTGTACTGTAATAGGCTTATAACACTTTTTTCACAGGGTTTCCTTTGTGACTCAACTGGTTAAGAAACTGCCCACAATGCAGGAGACCGGCATTTATTCCCTGGGTTGGGAAGATCCCCTGGAGAAGGGAAAGGCTACCCACTCCAGTATTCTTGCCTGGAGAATTCCGTGGACTGTACAGTCTGTGGGGTCACAAAGAGTTGGACATGACTGAGTGACTTTAATACATGCACTTTTCTCACAAATAATATATAAAAAAGCAAACAGAAAAGAAGTGTTTCTTTTTTATCTCACAGTACAGTACCTTGAAAAATACAGTAGTACGGTACAACAGCTGTCACACACAGGCTGGCATCGAGTGAACAGGCAAGAAGAGTTATTGACTGGAGGAGGGAGGGGGTGGGAGAAGGTAGAACTGAAGGACTGTCAGCAATAGAAGATGGGGGGCAAGCTGCAATGTCACTCACCCCTGACTTTGCTAGTATGGGCTCTGGTTCCTTGCTGAATTCAAATCTATCTACTCTCTTGGAACAAATGATCCAGTGGTGTCTGGGTGCTATGCTGTGCTTAGTCGCTCAGTCATATCCAACTCTTTGCTACCCCCAGGGACTATAGCCCGCCAGGCTCCTCTGTCCATGGGGATTCTCCAGGCAAGAATACTGGAGTGGGTTGTCATGCCCTCTTCCATGCTGTCTTCCCAACCCAGGGATTGAACTCAGGTCTCTCATGTTGCGGGTAGATTCTTTACTGTCTGAGCTACCAGGAAAGCCCTGGGTAGCAACTCCCTTATTCTCATCATAGATGACACAGTATCATTGGATTGTATTCTGAATGGCTGCTGCAACCTTCATGTACCATTCTACATTTTGTTCCTATGCCTCAAATACTAACAATACCTCCTCAAATAAAGAAAATCCCCTTGCCATTTCCTGCACCATGAATCTCTTTGATTCTTCAGTTGCTTCTTTTTCCTCTTGTCTCTTTGTCCTTTCTCTGGACCTCCCATTCCAACAGGTCTTCATTAGTAAGCTTCATGTTTGCATCTTTGAAAGTTCACAATTTGAAGGTTCATATATAGGGGACTTATTATAATTTCTATTCTTCCCACTCATCTTAGAATACACACCACTTTAAGATACTCCAGCTATATGATCAAGACTCCAACCCTTTGTTTTAAATATCAAACCTATATTGGAATTAAAAACAAAAATAGACAAATGGGACCTAATTAAAATTAAAAGCTTTTGCACAACAAAGGAAACTACAAGCAATGTGAAAAGACAGCCTTCAGAATGGGAGAAAATGATAGCAAAGGAAGCAACTGACAAAGAATTAATCTCAAAAATATAGAAGCAACTCCTGGAGCTCAATTCCAGAAAAATAAACGACCCAATCAAAAAGTGGGCCAAAGAACTAAACAGACATTTCTCCAAAGAAGACATACAGATGGCTAACAAACACATGAAAAGATGCTCAACATCACTCATTATTCATTTCCGTTCAGTTCAGTTCAGTTCAGTCGCTCGGTCATATCCGACTCTTTGCAATCCCATGAATCTTAGCACACCAGGCCTCCCTGTCCATCACCAACTCCCAGAGTTTACTCAGACTCATGCCCATCGAGTCGGTGATGCCATCCAGCCATCTCATCCTCTGTCGTCCCCTTCTCCTCCTGCCCCCAATCCCTCCCAGCATCAGGGTCTTTTCCAATGAGTCAACTCTTCCCATGAGGTGGCCAAAGTAGTGGAGTTTCAGCTTCAGCATCAGTCCTTCCAATGAACACACAGGAATGATCTCCTTAGGATGGACTGGTTGGATCTCCTTGCAGTCCAAGGGACTCTCAAGAAGTCTTCTCCAACACCACAGTTCAAAAGCATCAATTCTTCAGCACTCAGCTTTCTTCACACTCCAACTCTCACATCCATACATGACCACTGGAAAAACCATAGCCTTGACCAGACGGACTTTGTTGACAAAGTAGTCTCTGCTTTCTAATATGCTGTCTAGGTTGACATAACTTTCCTTCCAAGGAGAAAGCCTCTTTTAATTTCATGGCTGCAGTTACCATCTGCAGTGATTTTGGAGCCCCCCCCAAAAAAGTCTGACACTGTTTCCAATGTCTCCCCATCTATTTCCCATGAGGTGATGGGACCAGATGCCATGATCTTAGTTTTCTGAATGTTAAGCTTTAAGCCAACTTTTTCACTCTCCTCTTTCACTTTCATCAAGAGGCTTTTTAGGTCCTCTTCACTTTCTGCCATAAGGATGGTGTCATCTGCATATCTGAGGTTATTGATATTTCTCCCAGCAATCGTGATTCCAACTTGTGCTTCTTCCAGCCCAGCGTTTCTCATGATGTACTCTGCATATAAGTTAAATAAGCAGGGTGACAATATATAGCCTTGACATACTTCTTTTCCTATTTGGAACCAGTCTGTTGTCCCATATCCAGTTCTAACTGTTGCTTCCTGACCTGCATACAGGTTTCTCATGAGGCAGGTCAGGTGGTCTGGTATTCCCATCTCCTTCAGAATTTTCCACAGTTTATCGTGATCCACACAGTCGAAGGCTTTGGCATAGTCAATAAAGCAGAAATAGATGTTTTTCTGGAACTCTCTTGCTTTTTCAATGATCCAGCGGATATTGGCAATTTGATCTCTAGTTCTTCTGCCTTTTCTAAAACCAGCTTGAACATCTGGAAGTTCTCGGTTCAGGTATTGCTGAAGCCTGGCTTGGAGAATTTTGAGCATTACTTTACTAGCATGTAAGATGAGTGCAATTGTGCGGTAGTTTGAGCATTCTTTGGGATTGCCTTTCTCAGGGATTGGAATGAAAACTGCCCTTTTCCAGTCCTGTGGCCACTGCTGAGTTTTCCAAATTTGCTGGCATATTGATTGCAGCAGTTTCACAGCATCATCTTTCAGGATTTGAAATAGCTCAACTGAAATTCCATCACCGCCACTAGCTTTGTTCGTAGTGATGCTTTTGAAGGCCCACTTGACTTCACATTCCAGGATGTCTGCCTCTAGCTGAGTGATCACACCATTGTGATTATCTGGGTTATGAAGATCTTTTTTGTACATTTCTTCTGTGTATTCTTGCCACCTCTTCTTAATATCTTCTGCTTCTGTTAGGTCCATACCATTTCTGTCCTTTATTGAGCCCATTTTTGCATGAAATGTTCCCTTGATACCTCTAATTTTCTTGAAGAGATCTCTAGTCTTTCCCATTCTGTTGTTTTCCCTCTATTTTTTTGCATTGATCACTGAGGAAGGCTTTCTTATCTCTCCTGGCTATTCTTTGGAACTCTGCATTCAAATGGGCATATCTTTCCTTTTCTCCTTTGCTTTTAGCTTCTCTTCATTTCACAGCTATTGTAAGCCCTCCTCAGACAACCATTTTGCCTTTTTGCATTTCTTTTCCATGGGGATGGTTTTGATTCCTGTCTCTTGTACAGTGTCACAAACCTCCATCCATAGTTCATCAGGCTCTCTGTCTATCAGATCTAATCCCTTAAGTCTATTTCTCACTTCCACTGTATATTCATAAGGGCTTTGATTTAGGTCATACCTGAATGGTCTAGTGGTTATCCCTACCTTCTTCAGTTTAAGTCTGAATTTGGCAATAAGGAGTTCATGATCTGAGCCACAGTCAGCTCCTGGTCTTGTTTTTGCTGACTGTATAGAGCTTCTCCATCTTTGGCTGCAAAGAATATAATCAGTCTGATTTCGGTGTTGACCATCTGGTGATGGCCATGTGTAGAGTCTTCTCTTGTATTGTTGGAAGAGGGTGTTTGCTATGACCAGTGCGTTCTCTTGGCAAAACTGTATTAGCCTTTGCCCTGCTTCATTCCGTACTCCAAGGCCAAATTTGCCTGTTACTCCAGGTGTTTCTTGACTTCCTACTTTTGCATTCCAGTCCCCTATAATGAAAAGGACATCTTTTTTGGGTGTTAGTTCTAAAAGGTCTTGTAGGTCTTCACAGAACCATTCAACTTGGTCGAAAGGAGCTACTCCACGTTCAAGGTCAGGAGGGGCGGCAGTGAGAAGATACCCTTCGTCCAAGGTAAGGAGCAGTGGCTGCGCTTTGCTGAAGCAGCCGTGAAGAGATACCCCATGTCCAAGGTAAGAGAAAGCCAAATAAGATGGTAGGTGTTGTGAGAGGTCATCAGAGGGCAGACACAATGTAACCATAATCACAGAAAACTAGCCAGTCTGATCACAGGACCACAGTCTTGTCTAACTCAATGAAACTAAGGCATGCTGTGTGGGACCACCTAGGATGGTGGTGGTGGAGAGGTCTGACAGAATGTGGTCCACTGGAGAAGGGAGTGGGAAACCACTTCAGTATTCTTGCCTTGAGGACCCCATGAACAGTATGAGAAGGCAAAATGATAGGATACTGAAAGAGGAACTTCCCAGGTCGGTAGGTGCCCAATATGCTCCTGGAGATCAGTGGAGAAATAACTCCAGAAAGAATGAAGGGATGGAGCCAAAGCAAAAACAATACACAGTTGTGGATGGGACTGGTGATAGAAGCAAGGTCCGATGCTGTAAAGAGCAATATTGCATAGGAACCTGGAATGTTAGGTCCATGAATCAAGGCAAATTGGAAGGGGTCAAACAGGAGATGGCAAGAGTGAATGTCGACATTCTAGGAATCAGCGAACTAAGATGGACTGGAATGGGTGAATTTAACTCAGATGACCATTATATCTACTACTGTGGGCAGGAATCCCTTAGAAGAAATGGAGTAGCCATCATAGTCAACAAAAGAGTCCGAAATGCAGTACTTGGATGCAATCTCAAAAATGACAGAATGATCTCTGTTCATTTCCAAGGCAAACCATTCAATATCACGGTAATCCAAGCCTATGACCCAACCAGTAACACTTATTATTAGAGAAATGCAAATCAAAACCACAACGAGGTTGCATTTCACGCCAGTCAGAATGGCTGCCATCCAAAAGTCTACAAGCAATAAATGCTGGAGAGGGTGTGGAGAAAAGGGAACACTCTTACACTGTTGGTGGGAATGCAAACTAGTACAGCCGCTATGGAGAACAGTGTGGAGATTCCTTAAAAAACTGGAAATAGAACTGCCATGTGACCCAGCAGCCCCACTCCTGGGCATACACACCGAGGAAACCAGATCTGAAAGAGGCACATGTAGCCCCAATGTTCATCACAGCACTGTTTTTAATAGCCAGACATGGAAGCAACCTAGATGCCCATCAGCAGATGAATGGATAAGAAAGCTGTGGTACATATAAACAATGGAATATTACTCGGCCATTAAAAATAATACATTTGAATCAGTTCTAATGAGGTGGATGAAACTGAAACCTATTATGCAGACTGAAGTAAGCCAGAAAGAAAGACACCAATACAGTATACTAACTCATATATATGGAATTTAGAAAGATGGTAATGATAACCCTGTATGTGAGACAGTGAAAGAGACACAGATGTATAAAACAGACTTTTGGACTCTGTGGGAGAGAGTGAGGGTGGGATGGTTTTGGAGAATGGCATTGAAACATATATATTATCATATGTGAAATGAATCACCAGTCCAGGTTTGATGCATGAGACAGGGTGCTCAGGGCTGGTACACTGGGATGACCCAGAGGGATGGGATGGGGAGGGAGGTGGGAGGGGGGGTTCAGGATGGGGAGCACATGTACACCCATGGTGAATTCATGTCAATGTATGGCAAAACCAATACTATATTGTAATGTTATTAGCCTCCAAAAAAAGAAAGAAAGAAAAAAAAAAGAAAAGAAAAATAAATAAGTAAATATCAAACCTAGCTTTTGCTGTCCAGAGCTATATTTCTATTTCCAGTTTAAAATTACATTAACTTTTGGTGGTTACATTTGCACTGTGATGCTTAATGAACTTGCCAGCTACAACCACAAAGTTTACTTGCTATGACAACGAAGCTCACTGTAGCCTAATGCCAACCTGATATAGCTATTTTCAATTATAAGTTAAATATTGACAGATTCTGAATATAGAACTTGTGCTACACATGTCAGAATATACAAAGGACAATCAAATCTTCACTTTAATCATTACCTTATTTTTGAGATTAAATAATCCCGTTTAGGTTTCCCCATTGCCTCAGTGGTAAAGAATTCACCTACAATGCAGGAGCCGCAGGAGATGCAGGTTCGACCCCTGGGTCAAGAAGATCTCTTGGAGGAGGGCATGGCAATCCACTACAGCATTCTTGCCTGGAGAATTCCAAGGACAGAGGAACCTGGTGGGCCACATTCCGTAGAATCACAGAGAGTCAGACAGGATTGAGTGATTTAGCGCACACACACACACACACACACAATGCATCTTATCTTGGAATGATAAGTCAAAATGATGCCTGCCATTTATACTATTTTGTAGGTCAGTAATGCATACTTCTTTTTTTATAAATATGCTTTCAATATGCTTTTGTGACAAATTTTCTTTGCTTTTTTCCTTTAATCAAGATTTACTAAGGCAATTTTATTAGTAATTTTTCTTTTATTTTGACATTGAAACATTGATTTGTTGTTTCATCTTAGGGACTGTGCTTTTGTTTATACATGTAGATGATTAATTCATATGTTTTTAATCCCAAAATCTTGAGATTGCTTCCCAGTAGAACTTCCCTTTTCTAAAAATAATATTTTTTTCTGTTCTCAGTATGATACTGTTTTCAACAAGGAAGGAAACACAGATATATTCCAAAGATACTGATGAAAAGTTCTGTGAAATCCTTTTATTTAAATCACAAAATCTCAGGATAAAATTGGTGTTTAAAACTTGAAGCCGTCAGTATTTTTAAGGGATTTTTATTTTTTAGGGAATCTAGTTCATGTGAAAGAGGCTTCCCTGTTGGCTTTGCAGTAAAAAGTCCACCTGCCAATGCAGGAGACATGGGTTCAATCCCTGGGTTGGGAAGATCGCCTGGAGTAGGAAATGGCAACCCATTCCAGTATTCTTGCCTGGGGAATCCCATGGACAGAGAAGTCTGGTGGACTACAGTCCATGGGGTTGCAAAAGAGTCAGACACAACTTAGAGACTAAACAACAACAGTTCACGTGCAAAGTAAAATTTTGGATAAGCTCCCCACCAAAATAAAACTGTGGGAAAGTAAAATTTATAGCCTCTCCATGAGTGAAATCTCTCTCTAGTAGTTATGAAAAGACTGTGTGGGCTGAGCCTCACCCCCAGCATCTCTCCACCTTCACACCACCACATTCTTCCTGCCATAAAGCAACTCAGATTGCCAGTGGGAGTGATATCATAAGAGTGACAACTCTAAATTTGTGGTATTTTGTTTATTAACAAAAACAAAAAAGATTTCCCAAATGTTCTTGGCACCCAGTTTATAGCTGATGGCAGCACAGATGTTTGTCATGACACTGCATTTGTCAGATTGGGAAATGCTGACTCAGAGAGTTATCCAAAGTTCCATTTGGAGCATCATTTGTGTACTAGGCACAAATGACAAACTACTCTGCATTCAACTTTTAGACCCAGGGTTGGTCCTGCCTTTAAACACAGATAGCCAGGGTCCTACTCCCTAGAGACACCCTCCTCTGGCCTCCATCTTCCCTGCAAGGTGAAGGAAATGTGTTTGCCCAGGTCCCACTCCTAAACCAGACCATGCTCCCATTACTTCAGCTCAGTTCAGTTCAGTTGCTCAGTCGTGTCTGACTCTTTGCAACCCCATGGACTGCAGCACGCCAGGCCTCCCTGTCCATCAGCAACTCCTGGAATCTACTCAAACTCATGTCCATTGAGTCGGTGATGCCATCCAACCATCTCATCCTCTGTTGTCCCCTTCTCCTCCCACCTTCAATCTTTCCCAGCATCAGGGTCTTTTCAAATGAGTCAGTTCTTTGCATCAGGTGGCCAAAGTATTGGAGTTTCAGCTTCAACATCAGTCCTTCCAATGAAAATCCACGACTAATTTCTTTTAGGATGGACTGGTTGGATCTCTTTGCAGTCCAAGGGACTCTCAAGAAGTCTTCTCCAACACCACAGTTTCAAAGCATCAATTCTTCAGCACTCAGCTTTCTTTACAGTCCAACTCTCACATCCATACATGACTACTGGAAAAACTTTAGCCTTGACTAGACGGACCTTTGTTGGCAAAGCAATGTCTCTGATTTTTAATAATGCTGTCTAAGTTGGTCATAACTTTTCTTCCAAGGAGCAAGCATCTTTTAATTTCATGGCTGCAGTCACCACTTGCAGTGATTTTAGAGCCCCCCCCAAATAAAGTCTTCCACTGTTTCCACTGTTGCCCCATCTATTTGCCTTGGAGTGATGGGACCAGATGCCATGATCTTAGTTTTCTGAATGTTGAGCTTTAAGCCAACATTCATTCATTAAGCCAACTTTTTCACTCTCCTCTTTCACTTTCATCGAGGCTCTTTAGTTCTTCGCTTCCTGCCATAAAGGTGGTGTCATCTGCATATCTGAGGTTATTGATATTCCAATTACTTGGGAACAGGAATCCTTACCTAATGACCTGACCCCACTCCCAGGGATGGTCTAGCCTCTCTCAGGTCTGCCTTCCATAGTATGAAAGCCCTTCTGAAAATGCTGGCTCTTATGGCCAAAGGACAGTCAAGGAGTGACTGTGGAGTAAAGAGAAGGAGGAAGAATGTTGGGCAGAGTTTGGATGTGCTCTTATAAAGGATGAGGAAACCAACCAAGACTGAGATGACAAGGGGAGGTAGTCAGGCTGGGGCGGTACCTATATTTCTATGGTTGCTTTACTCCTGAACTGCCAGGAATTCACCAATGATAATGATTTCTGCTCTCAAGAAGTGTTCAGTCTGATCAGAAAGATGAACACATAAATCAATCATGTTCGCCCTACACAGTGAATACTGCATTTAGGATTCTTTGAGATACCAGAAGAGAGCCGCTTAAGCCAGTCTGGCATGAAGATGTAGGGATTGACTGGGAAGGATCAACCTTGAAGGATGAATAAGGTAAATTAGAAAAGAGGGAATTGGAGTGAGGGGACAATGGGATTGCAGAGGTTTTGAGAAAGAATACTACTAGGAAAGGCGCTGAGACATGAAACAGGAAACTTTCTTACCTTGCAAGGCTGGGCTAAAGGCTCCCCATCTCTGTTCTCATATCAAAGTTGTGTGTTTCCCACACATCTGGGAAAGAGTAGCAGATGAACATATGCATGTTTAATGGACACAGTCGTGGTGTGGGAGGGGGATCTGCAATTTCCTCATGTTCTTGGAGCAAAAGTCCTAGGTGGAAAGAGTAACATGAAGAAGGGTAGAGGTTTCAGCACATCTTGGCAAAAGTTGTTTCTAACAGCTTAGAGATTAACCTTATTTTAGAAATGAGAGCTTTAAACGTGCGACTGACATGATTAGATTTCACTTTAGTAAGCAGAGTGAAGGATTATTTGAAAAGGACTCAAGACACAAATAACCAGTCAGTGGGCAATTGTTATAGTCCAGGAGAGAAATAGCAAGAGCTTGCCTACATTGAAATCTCAACATATACATGGCCATATCCCCTGCTTGCCATACAGTGGGTGCTCAATAATTAATTGTTGAGTGAATGAAGTCAGTAACAATAAGAATGGATAGAGAAGGATATCTTTAGAAAATATGGAAATCATAGAGATCGAATACAGGATTGACAGGGTCAGTGGTCAAGGATACCTTCAGGATGTCATGTTGAGTCTTGGACAGATGATGCCAATGACCATGAAGGGATGTCTTCTGAGGGTGAGATGATGAAACAAGTTTGGGACAACTTCAGGTCTAGGTACTTGAGGATCATCCAGTAGAGATAACTCAGACAATAAGTATAAAACTTAAAAAAAAAGGTTGCAAATGATACTTTGTATCAGAATGTCTGGACATTTGTTAAAGCACAGATTCCTGAATCCTCATTCCCAGATAGTCTAACTCACAAAATATAGGATGAAGTCTGAGAATCTCCATTTTGAATATACCTCCCAGGAGATACTAGTGCAGGCTATTAACACTTTATTTTTCTTGAGGAGTTTTTTTTTTAATTTTAGAGTTTTGGTTATTGGTTAGTGATCTAGATTTGGGAACCAATGACATAAAGAAATAACAACAAGCACTGACTATTTGCCACTTGACAAACTGTTCTAAGCACTTTACTATGTTAACACACACACACTTCACACCTCTATCAAGTAGGTATTATTCTCTGCATTTTGCAGATTGAAAAACTGAGCCTCAAATAGGTTTGTGAGTATGAGAGATGAGAGTTGAACTTAGGCAGCCTAAGTTCATGGCCAGAGTGTGTGTTCTTAACCATTACACTAGTCTAGCCTTCAGATTACTATCATATCTGTTGAGACTAATTAATAGTGGCATAGGGAGGGAGGTTACTTAAGAAGGTGTCACATCTACGGGCGAAATACTGAATCCTGGAGAATCATGAGTGTGAGTGGCAGATGAAGGTAAAGGATTAGAAGAGGTTGAAAAATATTTGAACTCATACTGGCTTTTTTAAAGAGTACTAGATTTCCTAACACAGAGAATAAAGGCAAGAAGCTCTTAATAAATGTTTTTGGTGATAATATTGATGATGAAAAGTTGCATCCTCAGGTATCCTAAAGAACTACTTCCTCAAGTCATCCCTCAATGCTGTAGTGTGATGTTTCTTCATATATTTTCAACTACACTGGATTTTTTACATTGCTGAAAATGGGAGAAACAATCTAGAGACAAGACAATCTACATTTTTAATAAATATATTTTATACATAAATGTTAAATAATGGATATCAATATGAATAACTGCTTTTATTGTTGTTGAGTCTTCTAATGAAAATAAGCGTCAGGATGGGGATTTAACTTCTGGTCTTTTTTGCCCAACTCATCCTCAGTGTTTCGACTTGATCTCAAATATGAAAATGAAAATGGTTTTCTTAATATTTGCAAAGGCCTGGAACTGACTAATTCTTGGTGTCCACAAGCCTTGCACAGCCATAAGGACACATTGTTAACCCGTTTGAATTTCCTTTCATTTGTTACTGAGCAGAGTCTTACAGTGCCTTCAGGATTTTGTTGATTTGTGTGTTAGGAGATATATTTAGCCTTTAGAACCATTTTCTGGCAATAACCCTAGTCAATCATTGACATAAATTTTGAAGACTATGAAATCATTTGTTCTAATTGCATATTCCTTAGTTTTCTAAACTGTTCTTGTTTGAAAAAATTTTCTTTCACCTTCTGGGTTCATATGAATCCTTAGGTATGCTAAAAGTTTGAAGAAGCAATCAACTTATTTTCCATTATCCTGTCTCTACTCAGTCACAGGATAGCCTGGACTCATTTGTTTAGTGTTAAAAGAATCTCTTTTGCCTAGAGGGAGGTCCACCCCAAAAGGATAACCCTTATTATAACTTTGCTGGACACTTTTAAACAAAGAAACAAGAAAATGCTTACAGTAAGCATCTGTGTCAGACCTCAAGATAGCAAAGCACAACATTTGCATAAAAGCCTGTTAGAGTGTCTGCTTTTGTCTTAGTGACTTATCTCCATCTGCCTTTGCTAGAGGACAGACAAGTGATGGATAGGAGTTCTGACACAGCACACGTATGGAGGCTGGAAAGATAGGTGAATGCTTTTAAAGCACATTTTGAATATGACCTGCCACTAAATAAAGAGATTTGAAATCAGAGAAAAACAATATAGAAATGATATTAATACAGTGAGGAACAAGACCCTCATTTCATCATAAAGATGAATGCAGATCTGCAGCAATTTGCAAATAACACATAATTAGGGATAGTTTTTGTAATGCAAAAATAAGCCATCTAATTATATATAGAACTGATTGCAGATAATGATAGTGATCTACTAGGAATACATTAAGAGACTGAGATCACCTTTTTCCCCTCTCATTCAAGCACTGAGGTTTTCTGCCTTGACCTGTAGAAACAGCATTAGTGGGAGACGCTGAAGAGAGGCTGTCTGATTGTTGCAGGGGTGTGATTTACACATTCACCAGAAGAGTCTGTGTTAGCAACCTTTTAGAACACAGTCATTCTCAAATCCTCAGCATACCCAACATCTAATCAAAACAGAGAAATGAGCAGGCCACTCACTTGGATCTGGTTTGTAAGACCCAGAAGTTTTATAATTTCGGACATTTATCAGAAAACCTTTTTCACTTTCATTTCCACCACTTCTCTCCCACCTCTCTCCCTTCTTCCTTTCTTTCCCCCCGCCTTCTTACTAGTTTATTCCTTGACCCTACACAAACTCCATCAGCTATTTTTTTTTTATCCCCCTAGGTAAATCATGAAAGGAAGAAGTATCTTGAAAGTACTCAAAGTTTTTTGGAAAACAAAATTATCTTGGGAACTCAAAATAGTCTTCTTTCCCATGAACTATCGTAATATTACTCCCTGACATAGCAAAGTATTCTTGTATTCAAAAAGAAAAAACAAATTTGTGTAATGGCCTTGGCAAGGATATATTTTAGTTGTAGGCTTGAGTTTTGAGGAAATCTGATAACTGATGTCTGTGTAGAGAGAGATCAGCCTGGGAAAGAAAAATGGAGAAGCGATCAAGTACTTTAGAAAAAACCCCAAAGTACTTGTAATATAGTGAAAATTAAGGGCATAGGATATTTCAAAAGGAATGGATATCCAAAAGTGAATGCTAATGAAAAGATAAGGAAGATTAAAACTAAAAATGACTACAGGATTTCTTGACAACGAGGTCTTTAGTAAGCTTGATGAAAGAAATTTGGTGGAAGGAAGGGGTAAAAGTCAACTTGGAGTGAAAAATCAATGAAAAAATTAAGACATGGAGATGATAAGTGAAGATAATTCTTTTGAGAAGCTTGAAAGAAAAGCAGGATGATGAAGGTTAGCAGAGCTGAGGGGTTTTATTCATTCATCTGCTCATTCATTCATTGACTTTAATATAGTTATAGGAGGGTAATTGTCCTTTTTATTTTCTTTTTGCTTTGCTTTTTAATTTTTTTTAAAAGAGGAGAAAGACTTTTTTGAGGGAAAGAGAGGTCAAAGCATGAGTAGAGAAATGGGCCTTTCATAGAAAGGGTTGTGTGTTTTCTTAACAGGAAAAACAGAGATGACGCATATACACATGGTTGGATTGGTAGTTTGGTAGGGAGGTAGGTATTCAGGGAATTACTGTTTGCTGTCTTGTTTTCCTTGGATGCCTGACTTCAATAATTCCAACTTACATAAAATAACAAGATCATGAGAATCGTCTTTGATATCCACAGAAAAAGAAATAGTGTTTTCTGAACCAAAAAAAGAGCAAAATTATGTAAAACGGAAGAGGGCTTTGTTGCAGTTCTTTATATGAAAAGTCTTACAGTAGTATGGAAATAAAGGCATGTTGGGTTTTACAGTTAACTAACACTTAACTAATTGTCTTAATTGAAAAGAAAAAAGTTATCTAAAATTAGAAGGTGTTCTGGAAAATCAAAGTGGGCAGACTCTTTTTATAAAGTGATACAAAATCCCAGCGAAAATGGCCTAGGAGAAAAGAGACTGTTATTATTACTGCAATTTTCAGGATTAGAGGATGGCTTCAGCATGTCTGTAGTCAGGCCCAAAATAATATCATGGAAACATCAGTTCTGCCTTCAGATGTATTACTGTAGTCTCAGCTAAATTACAAAATAGCAGCAGTGGAATCCTTCATCCTCTTAGATCCATTCAGTGAAAAGAAGGTCTAGGACACCTTTTGCAGAAGACCTAGAAAAATTCCTCTGTCTTTAACTGGGTTATGTGCCATTCTCTGAAATAAAAACCTAGTTCAGGGAGACCAAGATGCGTGGATTGGTTTAGGTTTGTGGTCCCTGTTGAGGGTAAATGTGGAATCACATGGCCTACAGTGGGAGTTGATAGATCACCAAATGGTCAAGGAAGTTCAAATTCTGATTATTTAAAAAGTGCAATCAGATTACTTAACAATTTCATTTTTTTATCTTTTGTATAAAATTTCAGGGTGACAGCAAATAGATATGACAAATCACTGACCTGAGTTTTTCTTGTGCTTCTTTTCATTATAAATTTGTGCTAAAGGTGCTGGAACCCAACAAAATAACCAAAAGAAAGATAGTAGATGAATGAATTCTGAATCATGGTGAATGGCTTATGTTAATAACTAACAAGAAAAAAAATCATTTTTAGGGGGAAAAAGATTGAAAGTGTCTCTCTTAATTTAATCTTGAACATGCAGTGTTAGTTGCTCAGTCATGTCCGACTCTTTGCAACCTCATGGACCGTAGGCCTCCAGGCTCCTCTGCCCATGGAATTCTCCAGGCAAGAGTACTGGAGAGTGGGTAGCCATTCCCTTCTCCAGGGAATGTTGTCAACCCAGGGATCAAACCCAAGTCTTCTGCATTGCTGGTGGATTCTTTACCATCTGAGCTACCAGGGATACCCCATGAACATGCAGACTTCACTATAATTAAAAATGTGAAAAGATGCAACTTCAGTGTTATTAAACATAACTCCATTAGCATATATTTATCTGGGTATTATCCTGATATGGTACTTTCCTCAAATTAGTTTTTAATCAACCACACTTACTAAGCATAGTTTGGTATATGGCATGATTTTGTTTACACTTGGAAATACACACAGCAAGCCCTCTATTTGGTAAAGCTTTTGGTCTAGCTCAAGGTAACAATATAAAAACTTTAGCAGTAACAGCTCTAGCACATGGTGAGTTCCTCAAGAACCCCAATTAAGCATCATTCGTTTCTTTGTTTCTTTGCCTAGCTCTAAGCTTAGAATGTAGCAGGCATCAATAAGGGTATATGGATTTGATATTTTAGCAGGCCCTCCATTAAGAATTCACAGGCATTATCATTCCACTGGTTTAGGCTTTTAAAACAATATTTTGGTTCGAATCTTCGAGATGGGTTAACAATGTCCTTCCCTGTCTTTCTCCCTACTGTTATCTGCATATATGTATCTCTTTCTCCTGAACTGCATGCTTCTTTCAGAGCAGAAATCATACCTTAAATTATAAATTCATTGGCTCATTTACTTATTCCAGATATATTCAGTAGTTGTCCACTACATGTTAGGATCACTAAGTTTGAAAATAAATCAGATACAACCCCATGAAAACGCAGACTGATAAGCTTTAACTTAGCCTGTTGTTGCTTCTTCCTATCTCTACCATAATAACTACAAATGATGTGGCACATAGTATTAACAGAAGTTTCAGAAATGCTTGCTTAATTGACTCAGGAGAGTCATGCCAAATGTAACCTGTATCTGTAGCTACAAAATCAAATCACAAAGTGTATTATTCCTTCATTGCCTTCAATTAAAAGTTAAATAATAATCATCATTTATTCAATATCTATCATACTAGAACCTTGCATACATTATTTTTTAAAACATTACAACAACCTTGTAAAATTTTTCATTTTATTCAAGAGAACACCAAAACTGGAAGAAGCTAGAAAAGTCTTACACATTGAATAGCAAAGCTAGGATTTGAACCTTGATCTGTCTGGAAATGAAGTCTATAATTTTACTCTTTAGCACATATTGGTTTTAAACACTCTTGAAATGCACATCACCTCAGTCCCTAAGTTCTAATATGTAGATTTCAGAACCTCCTTTCCCTCTCATTGCCCTCAATGTACTTCAACTTTTGACAATGAAGACCTAATATTTAAACCAGCTCTTTGTAAATTTGAGTTTGATAATGTCAGTCACCACTGAACCTTTGCTGTAAAGAGTGCACATTCATCTCTCTTTTTAATAGATGGGTCATAAAACCACCATTTTATAAATTTGTTACACCTCTACCTGTCTGGGCTAACGGGAAAAGGGCAAGTGCTCTAAGTGCTCTTGAGAGAAGACCTGTCTAGGTTTACAGTTCCAGACCTCAGGCAGGTAATCAAACAGTGGATGGAAGCAGTCACATGGTAACCTCCTCTCAGATGGGCATCCCATTCTTGTTCCAAATAGGCTCTTTGAACTATGAATGTTCCTGATTCTTCTTCCTCTTTAGAGGTTCAAGTGCTTAACCATAATCAAGAGAGCTTTGTTCTCATTGTTCTTTTCATGCACAATACCTATATCTTGTTCTCGTTTATGAAACCAATTATTGTTGCGTGTCCTTATAGCTGCAATGAGGCCCTTTTCATTCTGAAGTATCATCTCAGTGCTGTAGTGGGAGCAGATTCAACTGAAAACTGGTCTTATTTTAAACAGTATAAACATGGATTCTCAAAGTCTGGTTGCTAAGCTATCAACACAAAGAAAAATATCCACATCGGGTTTATCACCAAAAGAAAATAAGGGACCAAGGTGATGGAAAAAAACATTAATAGCCAGTGGTTCCATTGAAAGGTGGTCTCTGAGGTTGATGTCAACAAGCATCTTCATCACTGACTTTTTGAAAGGTTAAAGTTTGCCAGTCCAAATGTGGGAACAAACAAAAGAATGTATACCCTGGAACAATGCTCTGTAGAGACAGGACAACGCCAGAAAGACAAAGCCCATTCAGCTGTGTTTCCTGATAGCCCTGCCCAGCACACTTCCACCTCAGGCCGACAGCTGAGTTTCTAAAGAATAATTATATCAAGTGATGTCATGATGGATGGCTTCTTTCCAACAGTTTCATAGCTTATCTTTTGGGACAGAGACTTAGGGGAGATAGCGGGCTGTGAACTGTTGTCACAGTTTTGTAAGAGTGGGGGTGCAAGATGACATTTCAATGTCTGCTGTTCTAACTCACTTGGGAATGCAGGGTCTGAGTTCCACCCTCTAAAATTAACCCTGCATTGATGGCACTTTTTAAATAAAACAAATATCCATATATGATAAAAGTCACTTATGTATGTAAATTTTACCCAATCATTTTGTAGTATAAGATGACATTCACAGCACTTCATCTATATTTACTATTTTAATCATTCTTGCAACCCAACACTGCAAGTAGTAATGCATCCATGCTATAGGTGAGGAAGCTGAGCTAAGCAGGTGAAGTGACATGCACAGGTCACATCAGTTCAGTTCAGTCGCTCAGTCGTGTCCGACTCTTTGTGACCCCATGAAAACGCAGCACACCAGGCCTCCCTGTCCATCACCAACTCCCGGAGCCCACCCAAACCCATGTCCATTGAGTCGGTGATGACATACAGCCATCTCATCCTCTGTCGTCCCCTTCTCCTCCTACCCTCAATCTTTCCCAGCATTAGGGTCTTTTCAAATAAGTCAGCTCTCCGCATCAGGTGGCCAAAGTATTGGAGTTTCATCTTCAACATCAGTCCTTCCAATGAACACCCAGGACTGATCTCCTTTAGGATGGACTGGTTGGATCTCCAAGGGACTCTCAAGAGTCTTCTCCAACACCACAGTTCAAAAGCATCAATTCTTCAGCACTCAGCTTTCTTTATAGTCCAACTCTCACATCCATACATGACTACTGAAAAAACTAGCCTTGACTAGATGGACCTTTGTGGACAATGTCTCTGCTTTTTAATATGCTGTCTAGGTTGATCATAACTTTCCTTTCAAGGAGCAAGCATCTTTTAATTTCATGGCTGCAATCACCATCTGCAGTGATTTTGTAGCCCCAAAAAATAAAGTCAGCCACTGTTTCCACTGTTTCCCCATCTATTTGCCATGAAGTGATGGGGCCAGATGCCATGATCTTAGTTTTCTGAATGTTGAGTTTTTGGCCAACTTTTTCACTCTCCTCTTTCACTTTCATCAAGAGGCTCTTTAGTTCTTCTTCACTTTCTGCCACAGGTCACATAGTAAGTGAGTAAATCTAGGACTCTAACACAATCCCAGAGACTGACATTCTCTACTCATAGTGCTGCCTTCACAATGATTTAAAAATTATTATTTCTTGTTTTGGCCCTGGAAAAAGAGTGGCTTGGGCCATGGTCCCCCAGAGATCAAACTGGATTTGCATTCTGGGCTACAGTCCACGGGGTCGCAAAGAGTCATACATGACTGAGCAACTAACGTACATGCATAGAGTGAAGAAAGCATCTTTCCAGGGATGAAACCTGTGATTTCAAAGAATCAAAGAACCCTGAGTGGCCAATGAGAGAAATTTGTGGTTAATGGATCCACTTACTACCTCCAGCTTACTTAGCAAAGGTCACCAGGTGACCTTGGAAATATACACAAAATGCTGTTAGATCTTGCCAGAGGTGATTTTTATTAGACAGCAAGTTGAGGCCCACAAAATTTTGTTAGCTGTTTCTTTCATATCAGGGAGGACAATCAAGACACTACATTAAAAAAAAAAACAACTTATTATTTCTAACAAACTTTCGTTATTGTTGTTGCTGTTTAGTCGCTCAGTTGTGTCTGACTCTTTTACTACCCCATGGACCAGAGCCTGCCAGGCTCCTCTGTCCATTGGATTTCTCATTGCAGGTGGGTACCTGCAATGTTTTTTTAATATTTTAATATTTTATTTATTTGGCTCCACCAGCTCTTCATTGTATCACACAAGATTTTTTAAATATTTTATTATTTTATTTATATTTTTAATATTTTATTTTTATATTTTAATATTTTATTTGATTTAATTTTTATATTTTATTTATTTTAACATTTTATTTAATTTTTTAATATTTTGTTTATTTATTTGGCTCCATCAGCTCGTTGTTATAGCACACAAGATCTTTAGTTGTGTCATGTGGGATCTAGTTCCCTGACCAGGGATCGAACCCCAGCCCCCTGCATTGGGAGCAGGGAGTCTTAGCCACTGGACCACCAAGCACGTCCTGTAGGTGGATTCTTTACTGCTGAGTCACTAGGGAAGCCCCCAATAAACTTTTAGACAAAGCTTACAAAAATAAATCATCACATATTTCTTAACAAAAATTCAGTCATAAGCTTTTGTTACGGAACAGAAACCAAAACACACAACTTCTTGATCTGAAACAAATAAAATTAAGTTGGTTATTCTTTCCATATTCTTATGGGGTATAAAGAGCATAAACATCTCCTGGGGACTACAACATTCACAGAAGCATCCCTGTAGATACAGCATTATCTCAGGTACTGCGCATAGTTTCCAAGGAAAGGAGAAGGAATACTTTTAACCCATTAGCATCTTCCAAGAAAATGTATGTATATTTTTCTCATATATATGTGTGTGTGTGTGTGTTTAAGAAAGAAACTAGCATCTGGGTCTATTCATTTAGTACTTCAATGTCCAACAAGTATAATCCTCACCAATTCAAACAGGTAGGCAGGCCACCAACAAAGAGTGAATCTTTGTGCAGCCAATCTCTGGATAAAAGGAGTTGGAACTGTTATAGAGTCACACAAATAACTCAAGTTTTGTTTTCACAATTCCCTGTAAGTGAACCATTGAATGTATAAAACATTTAATGCAAAGTGTCTGTTGATTTTGACGGTTTGCAGAGTTCAGACACCCAGCTCCATTTTCTTTCATTGCAACCTTACTTCCCCTACATTTTAGAATCAATATGCAACATTGAGTGAATGTTCTGCCCAACACCATGGGACATCCCGCAAATCAACCTGGTGAGACATGTAGATGCTCTGTTTCTGTAGATGTACACTTAACCTTTGAACAATAGGCAGTTGAACTGTGGAGTTCCACTTATATTTGGATATTTTTAATGGTAAATATTTAGTATTGGATCTGCGAATGTGGAAGAATCTCACATAAGGAGGGTAACTAACTTACATACTCATATAAACCTTCCCCCTTATTTTTCAAGTATCAACTATAATAATAAAATCTTTTCAAATTTTCATGCTCAAAAAATTCATGAAGCACACAGAAAGTACCAAATTTTTGTCTGTTACTAAAAACAACAGCTTTTTTTCCCATTAACTGAAGACTTCATAGTTATACTTTTAACTGTTGATTTCTTAAAAATATTTCCTAAATTGGAAAGTTAAACTCCAAGAAAGTATCAATAAATGCACTTTAAAGGAAACAAATAAATTACAATGGAAAAGAAACAGAGACTACATTCAAGGGAAGCATAATTATCCAAATATTTTTATTTAAAGATTTTGTTGGTCTAAATAATAGTCATCTTTTAATTAGTGTTTCATAAATCTGTTGTTATACATAATACTCTACTTGTAGCCTATTTTAATACACTGTTTGGTCATGTTATAAAATAACAAATGCAATGTTATTATTACCCAACAAGCACATAACATAACCAATCTCATATAAACATCAACAGCGGGAAAGATGCATGCCTTTACTATGACTAACAGTAGCAGCCCAGTAACTTCTAGGAGCAAGCAGATTTATGCATCACCCAGGTGCATTTACAAACTGGACTTCAAAGCTTTGCAATGGGCTCCATCCAGAAGGAGGCGGAGGAATGTGGGCGTGTCCTGGGAAAAGAGCTCCAGCTTAGCCTTGGGAAAGGCGGGGGTGTGGTCATTGTTTTCTATCTATCTTCTTCCTCTTTCCTCCATTATGTCTAACTAAACCTTTTAGGAAACAGTAAACTGAAAATTTTGACTGGAGGATACACAATTATAAGGCATTAAATCTATTTTTTTAAATAAGGAAAATTGTTCAAACTTGAAAAATCTTCTAACAGACTGTTACTGGACCAGAAGCCTACAGAACTTTACTGTTTTCATGAATGTTCTTTGAACTCTAAGGAACTGAGACTCACTTGACTCTGGGGAAGTAAAGTGGGTATTATCTGAAGTTTTCACACAAATCAGAAAGGATCACAAGCCACAGGCCCTAGATGTTACCTAGTTTTGGGCACTGATCTTTTTTTTTCCCCTTGGTCTTTTTCATATTGCTTTGCTGGCTTCTCTCTAACTCAGATTCCCTCAAGCTAATCTTTTCCTAAGCAGTTTTTTTTCTCTTTTTCAAGCCACTTCATTATTTCATCTTGAACCTGTCTTTTCTTTCTCAGTTTGATAGGACCAGTAAAATGGCTTGCTGGCAATTTATTCCTTTTTTCCTTACTCTAAATCCCCAAGAGGAACATTCTCAGTTAGGCCAGCTCCTGTATGCCAGCCTCTGAGTAGTGGTAAGACTATAAATTGGCTTGTCCAGTCTCTGGGTATTTTGGGTTAGGGTGTGCAATTGACAGAATGAACCAAGACTTTATGGAGCAAAGGGCATGGATAGAGTCCATTCCTTGGAAGGACATCCAGCAGACCTGACACTTACCATATCTCTAGAATAGTTTGCTTTTTATATCTTCTCAGCTCTTTATTAAAATATTGAGCTATTCATTCATTCAAATTTTATTAAGCAACTCCAATGGGTCAACTGTAGGGGGGAAATGACAATGTGAGGTGGAAAGTGAGGCTACTTAAGAGTACTTGCTCCCCAGTGCCCCCTTTTATTGCAAGTCTCATCTCACCCAGATCTGCAGAGGTTTAGGCAGTTGACATTCATCACAGCAGCACATTTTTAATTTGACCCTCTCTAAAATGCATTTATTTTTATCAGTATGAAAGAAAGATGTCTTTATGTGCGGAGTCTCCCCCTTGACATAAAAGTAGCTTATGTCTTCATAGCACAAAACTCTACATGAGAGCTTCCAAATAGTTCTGGGGAGTCTATGGCATTTTACTTTCTGAAATAATATAAATATGAATATCTCACTAAGATATAATAAAAGCAATATTGATGCCAAGGCAGGGAGGGCTGGAATAGATGTGTATATGGGGAGAAGAAGAAGACAGGCTCATGTGAAGAGCCTGTTTTCTTACTTAGTAAATCCCAAGAGTCACAGATTAGAACCTTGTCATATTTGTTCGTTTGTTGCATATCGCCATGTTTGTTAACTCTTTTCCTTGGCAGAAACGCAAGTCATCAAATGTTTTAAAATCATCTTTCACTTTCTCAGCCAGATGGTCAAGGTTAACATCAACCGAATAGGTCAAGTTGATAGTATGTACCCTTGATATGATGATATGGTGACAATGGCATTTTACTCTTGTGGTCTTTCCCCAAAACTCATGACCCTGGACAAATCACAAGAGGCACATCAAACACGTCATCACCATGGAGGAACATTCTAGGAAATACCTGACCAATACTCCTCAAAGCAGCCAAGATCATCCAAAACAAGAGAAGTCTGAGAAACTGTCATGGCCATGAGAGGCTAAGGAGGCAAGATAACTAAGCATAATGTGGCATCCCGGATGGAGTTCCAGCACAGGAAAAGGACAACACGTAAAACTAAGGAAATATGAGTAAAGTATGGACTTCCATTAACAATAATTTATCAAAATTCAAATATACCATATATCATGTTAATGTAAGATGTTAATAAGAAGGAAAACTGGTTACAGAGGACATTAGAACTCTATATCTTATTTTTCCAATTTTTCTATAAATATGATGCTCTTCAACACAAATAAAATTTATTAATAAAAAGTCAATACCTTTTTAAAGAACATGAAAAAGTTCTTTTTGTTTGTTTTTATGAAAAATTTTAATATGATACTTCTCATGTGCTATGCTTACACTTCAAAAATTCTCATAAATTCTCTGGAGTTATGATACTTCATTAACTCATCTTACTTATAGGCTCTGGAAATTAAAAAAGAGAAAGAGGGACTTCCTTGGTGGTTCAGTGGCTAAGACTGTGCTCACAATGCAGGGGCCTGGGTTTGATACCTGGTCAGGGGTGTAGATTCCACATGCTGCAACTAAAAGTCCGCAGGCCGCAACTAAAGATCCAAGATCCTGCATAATACAACCACCCAGCACAGCCTAATAAATAAGTAAATAAATAAATACTAAAAAAATAAAAAAAAAAAAGAAGATGAAGAGAGAAACAGGCAACCAGGGGAGTGAAAAGGGGTTATATTCCTCAAAGATCTTATTCTTCTATCAAATACACAGAATTTTTGAAAAATCGAATATTTAATGATATAATCATTATGGACTAGGCTCAAATTCATTCATGACCAGGTTCCATTTTTAAAAGCAATGCAGTCATATAAAAAATTGCAAATATATTTTAAAAAGATCCCCCGTTCCACCCATATAACAAATAACTCATTAAACTTTTTTTCCATATTCCTTCCTACTTGCTGCAAACATAGTGTTGATTAATTTGGACATTCTGATTTTTATACTAACATTTTATCATAAACATTTTATACTAACATTTTATCAAAAGTTTTCCCAGGTGACTTCACAATCTTGAAATTTTCAGTTTCAAAGCCTGCACAGTAGTCTGTCAGGTGGTCATACCAAACTTTAATTGGCCAATGCCCACTGCTGACATTTCAAAAAACCATTTCTACAGTGGAAGAACCAACTCCCCCTATCCTCGCCATGTTCCTCGCTTAAAGCTAAGGTGGTGACTGTGGTGTATCCATTCCTTGGAAAAACATCCAGTGTCTGAACTCTTGACCTGCTGGGACCCAGGGAGGAGGTGTACAGAGCCCCAGTCAGCAGTCTTCAGGGCACAGAGCAGCAGCGCTGCAGTTCCAGGCACTGGCTAGGCCTTCTCTTTCCCTAATTATCATGTGCCTCCCTCTCAATAGAAGCTATCTGGCCCCAGGCATTTAAATACCACCAAACCTGCCCATGAAATAGAAAATGAGAGTTGCTGCTCTTAATTTTATGTATCACATATCCTAAAAATGAAATCTCTTCATGAATAGGATTCAAAAGAGGTAATAATAACAGGTGGGAAAGGCAAGGCCAGATAATAAATCACAAAGCTTCGAGGTCTCTGGAAGGCGGAGGTAATGTGTTATTTGTTAAATGTCATCATGCTGAGATCATCACTGAAGCCTGTCAACTCCAAGGAGATAAATGCTAGATACACCTGGCTTCTCTCTGTGTGTGTGTGTGTGTGTGCATGTGTATACTTAAAAGCAATTAAATGAGACTTATTACTCTTCCTAACTTTAAGTACTAGCTCAAGTTTGGTCTTGCTACAGATGGAGAAAGGAGGGGAAGTAGATGTATCATTAATTTAAAAACAGTTGTTGGTAAAAGGCACAGGAGACGATGGGGCTGATGCTAAAATGTGTAGGAATACTCAGCACCAACTCATACAAACAATCGCCTAATTGGCAGAATTTACATCAGGAAGATGAAGAGCGATGAGGGGTGTCCTTGTCAAAAAAGGACATTCTGGACTGTTCCATACAAATGAGCAATAGGACGAGGCCAGAGTCCTCTATGACTCTATGAATAAACTCATGAGTAAACAGCCCTGAGATTGGGCCCAGCGAGGAGACACAGGCAGCTCCTTTCTTTGTAAATTGAAACCAACAGATACAGCCCATTGCTCACCAAAGAGAAAATGGAAGGGCCCCCAAATCAGAGATGAACCAGGTAATGTCACATCAGTCAGCTCTGACCCTCTGTGGTGACAAGAGCCAAGATGCATGCAGGGGTACATATGATGTGGAAGGGCAGACCACTCAGATCACCATTGCCTATGATCTGAAGTAGAAAGCATTTCAGGGTGAAGGGTCCTATAACATATTGGGGTTTTCATAGTGAGACATAGTTACTGTCTTTTTTTTGCTCCTGTTGTTAGGTTGGCAAAGTTCATCTTACGTAGGTAGAATTAGTTTTTATGTCAATAGACCTTAATCCATTGAAGTCTTGAAAAGCTCATACATCACTTTTCCCCCTTTGTCTTTTTATCCGCTGCGTATTTTCTTGTTTCCAGATTCTTTCACTCTTTTCAACGTTCTGGTCACATTTTGATATGTTTAGATGAATAAAAACCAGACAACTTAAATGTTCTTTTGTGTAGTTCAGTTGGCCCTGTAATGCCAAAGCTTCTCTTTCTTCACAGAAAATCAATTTGAGTGTTCAAAAACCTGCTTGATTCATAGTCGATCTTAGACTCTAGTCCATTTGAGTAAATCAGCCTCCAAATCAGGTTTGGTGATGTGGAAAAATATGTTTTTTTAACTTAACATTTCAGAAACACCAGGTGGTAAGTTCCCAGGGCATAGTATCGACTTCCTCCATCTTTGTGTTACGCATAGGGCTTCACTGAGATCTTTGTCCTAACAAGAGTCCGATAACCTTGAATAAAGTAGAAAATTACAGTGTTGATTAAGGTAGAAAAAGAAAAGGAGACAAAGATGGAATGTGAATGTAGGCTAAAAATAGAACCCCAACACACATTTCTTTAAGGAGCATTTCTCAGGACATCCTCTCGCCTATGGTGATTATGGGGGAGTCTTCTGCTGTCACCACAGACCTGACTCCCTGTCTCTGACTGCCTGGGCTGGGTGTGGGGGCTGGTGAGGAGGGCAGGGCTTGAAGGCCGGGCAAAGCAGAGGTAAGTGTGTTACCTGAACACATAAAGAACTCCATGGCCGTGAGTCCTTTAGAAGGTGACGATGTCACCAGGTGGAAGCAACCTTGGCTAGAGAATCCGGGGCTGGATTTTACCCTTGTGCGTCCTCTCTGTAGGTCCCATTTACACAGTATGCCGCAACACAATCGTATGTGAGAGATCTGCCAGGCCTCGTGGTATTAATAGGATGTATGAGAAGTAAGGTGACATTGCTCCAGGCAGCGAAGCAGTGGGACATCAGGCAACGAGAGGGGACAACGCCAGCTGCTCAGGCTGGGGACCCTGCTCAGCTTGAAGTGAAAGTCGCTCAGTCGTGTCTGACTTTTTGCGACCCCACAGACTATACAGTCCCTGGAATTCTCTAGGTCAGAATACTGGAGTGGGTAGCCTTTCCCTTCTCCAGGGGATCTTCCCAGCCCAGGGACTGAACCCAGGTTTCCCGCATTGCAGGCGGACTCTTTACCAGCTGGTCACAAGGGAAGCCCTGCTCAGCTTACCCAGGTCTTTTTTGAGTGTCAGTTAACCAATGAATTCACCCAAGAGGGAATATCACAGAAGGACACTCCTGATCCTGCTGAACCAGAACTCTGTCTTCTAAACTACCAAGTAGTCCCAAGAGCAGAATTGAAGGCGGATTCATGAGACCCTTAGTTCTACTGGAGCCGGGAAAGAGAGATGTCAGTGTATGTCACATTAGACGTGGCCTTCCCTCCTTTACTGAAGGGCTGGGTGGTTTTCCGGCAGTGCTTCTTCAGGCTGGGAAACTACCCACTTCCAAGAACAGGCATCTGTGGGCTCATTCTGCAGTATTCAGTAGGAAGGCAGTGGGTTGATTACATTGCATGGGCAGCTTGTGGATTCGTCTCTACGAAGGGGGGTATCCTAGCGAAACGTCCTGCTCAGCTTCTGATCCACACTTTCAGCCTTTCACACAGGTCAATGTGTTTGGGATGCGGGGGCTTCTGATGGTAATTCATGTGGTAGCAGCCCCCTGGGGGGTGAGCTGTGACTGTAGTGCTGAGCGAGAAGGAACCCCGTTGACTGAGTGATGGACTGCCGGCCCAGTGCAGCCTAACATAGACCTCTGAGTTTAGAGTTTGTTTGCAGCCCTTGGCTATTTCTGAGTGGTTTGGCAATGAGTCCTTAACAGACACGTCTGTTAGCTATTTAGAGTGACACGTGGATTCACCACTGGCCACTTGAGAGAGGAGAAAGAAATATGGCATTATCATGTGATATCATTATCATATGATATCCGTCTTTTTCAATCTGCCTTACTTCACTTTGTCAATTATAAGTGGAATCTTTAAAAAACAAAAAGATACAAGTGAACTTAATTACAAAACAGAAATAGATTCACAGATATAGAAAAAAAAAACACCAAAAACCTGTGGTTACCAAAGGGGAAGGAAAGGGGAGGAATAACTTAGGACTTTGCGATTAACGTATACACACCACTATATACATAACAGATAACCAACAAGGACCTAACAAGGACCCACGGGGAACGCTACTCAATATTTTGTATTAACCTGTAAGGGACAAGAACCTGAAGAAGAATATCTATAGATGAGATATGCTACCTAATTTAACAAATGCTAAGTGAACACAGCATATTAACTGCAACACTAGTATCTTAAAATGGGAGAAATACTTAAGGTGAACAGAATGTTCTGGGAGAGGTCAGGGGTCTTTCCTTTGTCCTGAGCTCAGTCTGAAGGAGCTCTCCCCAAGCTGTATGTGTAGGGAACCTCAAGCCATGGAGAAAATAAGTATGGAAAAATGCCAAAATAATACATGTCATAAACTTTCAGCTTGGTCTGCTTCCTTACTGCAGTAAAAATAAAATCTGGCTCTATTCCTTAACCTCCTAGAAGCCCTAAAAATAACCTCTCTGTTTTTCTTTTTAAAACAATACTGTGTGTTCATTGTACTCTTGAATTATTGTTTATTTTCCTTCTAGTTTTCTATTTTTTCTAGTTTTCTATCACTTTATATTTTTATTTCCCCCCCTTTTTTAATCCTAGCATTTATTTTGATTTTTCATTATCATTTTTCTTTTAATTTTCTTTGACTTTTCATTGCTTTATGTATCACTTCTAATTTTTATTTTTCATAATTTATGAATTGACAGGAAGGAAATAAGTTTAAAAAGAGAATGACTATAAACATAGCCCTGTAGCATCTCTTGTAAAGAAAATAGTCCTACAGGCACTCTTTCCCCTTGCCCTCTTTCCCCTTGTCCAGTACTAGCCAACCCCTCATGAGCAGTTACATAATATTAATTTATTTACTGGACAGATCAGTTTCAAGGCAGGGAGACCAGGGTCAAAAGAGTTGCTTCATTTAAGAAACTTCATCAATGTAATTTTCAATTTCATCTTACAAAGCACCTGCAAGGATTAATTTTTCTAATATTACTCCTTTGAAGAAAGCACAATAAGATTTAAGATTTGTAGCTAGGTTTCCAGAGTTCAGCATTCAATCTTTGTACCTCCAACTTGCTATTACTGGTCTGATTAGCTCCTTCCAAAATGGTTATAGGAGAACGACTTGAACCACTACAGTGGTCATAACGGCAGGTTTTCTTAGAAATAAAACAGATTTATCATTTGAGCCAGCAGTTCACTTCAGTTCAGCCGCTCAGTCGTGTCTGACTCTTTGCAACCCCATGGACTACAGCATGCCAGGCTTCCCTGTCCATCATCAACTCCCACAGCTTGCTCAAATTCATGTCCATTGAGTCAGTGATGCCATCCAACCATCTCATCCTCTGTTGTCCCCTTCTCCTCCCGCCTTCAATCTTTCCCAGCATCATGGTCTTTTCCAGTGAGTCAGTTCTTCATATCAGGTGGCCAAATATTGGAGTTTCAGCTTCAGCATCAGTCCTTCCAATGAATATTCAGGACTGATTTCCTTTAGAGTTGATTGGTTTGATCTCCTTGCAGTCCAAGGGACTCTCAAGAGTCTTCTCCAACACCACAGTTCAAAAGCATCAATTCTTCAGGGCTCAGCTTTCTTTATAGTCCAACACTCACATCCATACATGACTACTGGAAAAACCATAGCTTTGACTAGATGGACCTTTATTGGCAAAGTAATGTCTCTGCTTTTTAATATGCTGTCTAGTTAGTCATAGTTTGTCTTCTAAGGAGAGAGTGTCTTTTAATTTCATGGCTACAGTCACCATCTGCAGTGACTTTGGAGCCCAAGAAAACATAGTCTCTTACTGTTTCCATTGCTTCCCCATGTACTTGCCATGAAGTGATGGGACCAAATGCCATGATCTTAGTTTTCTGAATGTTGAGTTTTAAGCCAAATTTTTCACTCTCCTCTTTCACTTTCATCAAGAGGCTCTTTAATTCTTCTTCGCTTTCTGCCATAAGGATGATGTCATCTGCATATCTGAGGTTATTGATATTTCTCCTGGCAATCTTGATTCCAGCTTGTTCTTCATCCAGCCTGGCATTTTGCGTAATGTACTCTGCATATAAGCTAAATAAGCAGGGTGACAACATACAGCCTTGACGTACTCCTTTCCTTATTTGGAATCAGCCTGTTGTTTCATGTCCGGTTCTAACTGTTGCTTCTTGACCTGCATACAGATTTCTCGGGAGGCAGGTTGGGTGGTCTGATATTCCCATCTTTTGAATAATTTTCCACAGTTTTTTGTGATCCACACAGTCAAAGGCTTTGGTGTAGTCAATAAAGCAGAAGTAGATGTTTTTCTGGAACTCTCTTGCTTTTTCAATGATCCAATGGATGTTGGCAATTTGATCTCTGGTTCCTCTGCCTTTTCTAAATCCAGCTTGAACATCTACCAATCTACTCCTAATCTTACCCTAGAAAAATGAGAACTACGTTCACACAAAAACCTAAAATGTGAGTGTTTTTAGCAATTTTTGTTTGTAGGTGCTAAAATATAGAAATAACACAAATGTCCTTTAACTAGTGAATGGCATACTCAAATTCTAATACATTTAGACAATGAGTACTGTTTAATAACAGAAGGAACTATGACACATGAGACAACACAGTTGAAGCTCACAGATGCGTGATAGTAAGTAAAAGAAGCCAGGCCTCAGAAGCTAAATATTCTATGACTCCATTTATATGACATTCGGAAAAAGGCAAAATTATAGAGGCAAGATCAGTGGTTGCCAGAAGCTGGGTATGTGAAAGGGGGTTGGCTACAAAGGAGTAGGAGAGAACTTTTTGAAGTGATGGAAATTTTCCATATTTTGACTGTGGTGGTAGTTATCCTACTGCATGTATTAGTCCAAATTCACGGACCTGGACGCTAAAAGTGATGAATTATTCAGTATGTAAATTAGACCTTTAATAGAAAGAAAAATTTTTTATAGGCCAGACTTTGGAATCAGACTGCATCTAAACTTGGCTCCTCCACATTTCAGCCATGTGAAAAGAGTTTACATAACCTTTCTGTTTCTAATTTTCTTAACTTGTAAAACAGAGCTAATAACTGTAGAGGGTTGTTGGGAAAATTAAATAAAATGATGTATGTAATTGTTTATCACAATGCCAGGCCACACAAGTGCTTAATAAATGGTAGCAATTACTTTATCCTCCATTAAAGAGCTAAGAGGTTGCTTAGGGCAGAGGTTTCTAGATAGAGTTGTGTGGGTTTCTCTTTTAAATGGGAAAGCAAAGTTTTATTAGAGAACTTTTTTAGGAACACCAGAGCCCCATTAAAAAGAGTGTCTCTTTTACTTCCCAAGCAAACTCTTACTCCCCTATAAGAATTATTTTCTATTCTTTTTCTAAAATATTGAGGATGGTCTCTAGAAGTCATGTGTTCATATTTAATAGTTATCTGGGGTAAGTTTGAGTTCTGGAAAATAAACTGAGTAATAAATAGATAAATAACCTTTAGAACTTTTACCACAGCATTAGTTTCTGAGATATCATTCATTCACTCATTCATTCAACAAAATATTGACTGTTCTAAGTGCTGAAGATCCAGCAGTCACCCAAGAGACCCAGAGTCACTATTCATAAGGAGTTTTGACCCTATCAACACATTTAATGAGATTCACAGAGAAGATTCCATGCACCCCATCCATATATTTGAATGATACCCCTCAAGCTGCCAGTCACTTGGAAACAGCCATGAACACATCTTCCTCAACCACCCATACCATTCTATTTAGTCCACCATTTGTATTATTCTTTTCTCCCTCTTAGAATTTAGATCACTTCTGATTATGCCTTATATCGTCCTTTATTGATTAATTTTTATTTTTAAATCATTATCGACTCAGAGAAAATTGCAAAAATAATACAGTGAGTCCTATGTTCCCTTCATTCAGTGTCCATCAATAGTAAAATCTTATGCAATGTAGTACAATACCAAAGACAGGAAATTGACAATTGTACAATATTGTTAACTAGACTACAGACCAGATTCAGATTTAAATCCACATTTTAAATTTTTACTTTTTAAAAAGTATAATTGATTTACAATATTGTGTTAGTTTCAGGTCTACAGCAGAGTGATTCAGTTATACATGTACATTAATATATCTATATTATTTTTCTATTCTTTCCATTATAGTTTGTTATAAGATATTAAATATGATTCCCAGTGCTGTGCAGTAAATCCTTCTTGATTATTTTATATGCAAACTTCATTTTCTCTCAATTTATCAGTTTCTTCTGAAACTCAATTGCTTTCCCATTCAAACTGGCATCTTGGTTAATGACTAGAATTCCTCACCAGCAATCAAGTGGCCAGACACTCCCCTTCCTACACTCTATGTTCCTGTTAAAATCCCAACATTGCATCACAACCAAAGTCTGTGCTTTTATTTTTCTGTGGCTAGAATGTTTAGCACTGCACAAATATGTTTCGAACAATCAGGTTGGTGTCACTACAGATTCGTGATCTCCAGCTGAAATCTCGATGTCATTCAACACATCGCTTTGTTTGTCCACTGTAATCTACTGCTTCCTCTCCAGTTCATAGCAACTGTGCCAACCACTCTGTACAGTCTCCCTACCCACACTGTAATGTCACCACTTCCACTTCAAATTGAAAGTGAAAGTGAAAGTCACTCAGTTATGTCTGACTCTTTGCAACCCCATGGACTATATAGTCCATGGGATTCTCCAGCCCAGAACACTGGAGTGGGTAGCCTTTCCCTTCTCCAGGGGATCTTCCCAACCCAGGGATCGAACCCAGGTCTCCTGCATTGCAGGTGGATTCTTTACCAACTGAGCTTTTAAGAGGGCATTCTGATAGCAATGAAGAGAATGTTTAGGTAACCAGCCTTTGAGATTATCTGGGCAATCTTGGAATTCTGCTCCAACTCTGTTAAATTCACGTTTGTTAAATGGAACACACAAATGTTCGTCTGAACAAACAGGATGCCAAGATGCTGGATGATGAGCCAAGGTTCAACAACAGATGACAGGAGAAATTATAAGAGAAAAGTTCACTACTTCCCAGGAGAAATATAGGGAATACCTCAAGGGATCACATAGGAAAATCAAGGCTGTGTTCAGATAGAAAGAGGTCAAGACCTACAGACAGGTAAGCCCAATGGAGGTCTTATTAAGGGAAGCATAAAGTAGACAGGTGCTGGGAGCCAAGGGAGACTGCTGAGAGGGAGGGCTGTTTGGGAAGTCATATAAGGAACTTACACATGCTCTGTGGGCTGCTGTGTGGGGCATGTGCTTGCATGTGGGGCTGGCAGCAGTTTAAAGTCTCTGCAGGCCAACTGGCCAAACAAAATGGGTACTAAGGCAGCAACACCACGGAGTAGCTTGGCTAAACTTTGAGCACCTTCATACCCTCGTGTGTTTCCTCTCTCCAACAGATTGCATGATAAATGGGGGACAGTGCATGTGAGCTCTGAGGCTAGGTCACAACATGAATTGGAGCCTCAGTTTAGGCATCTTGAGGCTTCCCTGCTGGCTCAGATGGTAAAGAATCTGCCTGCAACGTGGGAGATCCTGGGTGGGGAAGATCCCCTATAGAAGGGAATGGCTACCCACTCCAGTTTTCTTGCCTGGAGAATTCCCTGGACAGAGGAGCTTAGCGGGCTACTGTCCTTGGAGTTACAAAAAGTCAGACACAACTAGCAACTAACACACTTTCTTGACATTTTGGATCATTTGCTGTGGTAGAAGCCAGGCTACCAGGCCATGGGGTGATTCCGGTCACCCTATGAAGACTACAGGGCAGGAATCCCAAAGAGGAACTGAGGCCTTACACCTCAATTTATGGGCCATGTGTGGGAGCCATCTTGGAAGTGGATCCCCAGCCCCAGGCAAGGGTTCAGTCAACGGCAGCCCCAGCCAACATCTTGACAGCAACTTCAGCACAGAACCACACAGCAAAGCTTTCCCCAAATTCCTGACTCACAGGAACTGTGAAAGATAATGTTTTACTATTATTTTAAGTTACAGGCATAAGATAATTTGTTTTTCAGACATACATAACCAGTACAGATCTACAGGAACAAGACCAGAAGCAAGGAGATTGCTCAGGAGGTCATAAAATAGTCAAGGTAAATGCTAACAAAGGCCTGAATTATGACTGTGGGCTACAGATGGATGGAAGAGGAGGATCTGAGAAATATTCAGGAATAGAAATCTGCATGAAATTGAGTGGATGTGGGTGTTCTAGGAGCATATAATTATTCTCAGCTTTCTAGCTTTGTTGGCTAGATGCCAAAAATTAAAATAGAAAGTGCTGGAGGAAGAGTGTGATCAGAGAGAAGGATGATGAACTTGGAACTGCAACCTTAAATTTGAGATGCATCGGGGTTCTCAGTGGATATACCACGAACAACACCTCTACAGTGCCCACTTCCGTGGTATCTTTTCTGTTCTTAGCTTCCTGGGGGGCTTCTGCTGCACTTCACAGGGTTAATTACTTATTTCTACAAATTTTCTACAATCTTGGTTTAAGGCTCTTCCGGTTCTTCTCAAGCAGTTACGTTTTCTCCTCAGCCTCTCTCATTACCTTCTTTGGTCATCCAAACATCAGTGTTCTACGGGAGTCCCCCTCCACCCAATACTCAGCGTCTTCCAAATGCTCTGCAGCGGGTCTCCCGAAATCTAAGACTTTCCTCCTCAGATTCAGCAAAATTTAGAAACAAATAAAATGATTTATTATCTCTTTTAATGGTGACAGATTCAAATTTCTAATTGACATAACAATATTGCCCTGCACATCAGTTCTCACTTTCTGTTGTTGTTTGTGATATTGCCATTTATGACAAGAAATACATATTTGGTTTTTGTCTCTGTTTCTGGTGTGCTGCTCCCTAAGCCCTTGTAATTTCCTAAGTAATTAGAGAAACAGGGGCACCTTTTTTACAATATTTTGTTTCATCCTCAATTCTTGAAATAGATCCAGAGTGATAAAGGTAAAACAGGTGCTTTTTTGTTATTCATAACAAGTCCTTTTCAATTACAACTGAATTTATGTTAATGAGGCAAATTTTGAAAAGCCCCTAAGGATGGAGGTTGGTTGCCAAGGGAACACCAACCATCTGATTAGAGGGTTGGGGCTGTCAGTATCACCTCCTGACCCCCTTTCTTTTGAAAAGGGTTGGAGGTTGAATCAATTCAATTGGCTATTGAATCAATAGCCAATGATTTGATTAATCATGCTTACATAATGAAGCCTCCACAATGATCCCTGAGCTGCAGGTTCAGAGAGCTTCTTGGTTGATGACTATGTGGAGGTGTTGGGACAATAGAGTGCCCAGAGAGAGCAGAGGAGCTCTGCACCCCATCCCATATACCACATCCCACATGTCCTATAGTTGTGATTGGCCCTGACTTTTATCCTTTTATAATAAATGAGTAATCAAGGAGTACGTCAAGGCTATATATTGCCACCCTACTTATTTAACTTATATATATACATCATGAGAAACACTGGGCTGGAGGAAGCACAAGCTGGAATCAAGATTGCCGGGAGAAATGTCAATAACCTCAGATATGCAGATGACACCACCCTTATGGCAGAAAGTGAAGAACTAAAGAGCCTCTTGATGAAAGTGAAAGATGAGAGTGGAAAAGTTGGCTTAAAGCTCAGCACTTAGAAAACTAAGATCATGGCATCTGGTCCCATCAGTTCATGGCAAATAGTTGGGAAAACAGTGGAAACAGTGGCTGACTTTATTTTTCTGGGCTCCAAAATCACTGCAGATGGTAACTGCAGCCATGAAATTAAAAGACGCTTACTCCTTGAAAGAAAAGTTATGACCAACCTAGACAGCATATTAAAAAGAAGAGACACTATTTTGCCAAAAAAAAAGTCTGTCTAGTCAAGGCTATGGTTTTTCCAGTGGTCATGTATGGATATGAGAGTTGGACTATAAAGAAAGCTGAGTCCTGAAGAATTGATGCTTTTGAACTGTGGTGTTGGAAGACTCTTGAGAGTCCCTTGGACTGCAAGGAGATCCAACCAGTCCATCCTAAAGGAGATTAATCCTGGGTGTTCATTGGAAGGACTGATGTTGAAGATGAAACTCCAATACTTTGGCCACCTGATGCGAAGAGCTGACTCAATGGAAAAGACCCTGATGCTGGGAAAGATTGAGGACAGGAGGAGAAGGGGATGACAGAGGATGAAATGGTTGGATGGCATCACCAACTCAATGGACATGGGTTGGGGTGGACTCCGGGAGTTGGTGATGAACAGGGAGGCCTGGTGTGCTGTAGTTCATGGGGTCACAAAGAATCAGATACGACTGAGTGACTGAACTGAACTCAACTGAGTAAGTAGAATGTTTTCATGAATTCTGTGAGTCTTTCTAGCAAATCAGTAAGACCCCAAGAGAGGGTCATGGGAACCTCCAATTGAAAGCTGATTGGTCAGGAGCATAGGGTAACAAGCTGAACTTGGGGTTGGCATCAGAGGTGGGGGTGGAGGGGTGGGAATTGCAGTCCTGTGGGATTAAGCCCTTAACTTGTAGGATCTGTAAGATTTGACACTATCTCCAGGTATATGACTTCCTAGGTGGCTCAGTGGTAAAGAATCTGCCTGCCAATGCAGGAGACACAGGAGATGTGGGTTTATGCTTGGGGAAGATCACCTGGAGAAGGAAATGGCAACCCACTCTGGTATTCTTGCCTGGAAAATGTCATGGACAGGGGAACCTGGCAGGACTACTGTCCATGGGGGTCATAAAGAGTTGGATATGACTGAGCATTCAACCACATACCATACATCCCAGGTATACAGTGTGAGAACTAAGCTAAAATTATGGGACACCCAGCAAATGTCTCTAAAACCTGAGAACTTCTTTGGGTGGGGAACACACCCGCAATTTGGAGTACAGATTAGTGCTGTGAATATAAAGAAGGAGAACAGGAGAGTTTTTCTTGGACATTGTTGTCAGGTTGTATATGAACTTTTGCAAATATATCTGATGCCCTTCTGGACACTTTATAGAATTGAACTTCCAAGCCTCTTTATCCTTTAAATTATGGTCATTTCTCTTCTTTTGGCCAGTGAAACATGAAGAGAAGTAACATACGTATATCTTCTTCATGCACACATTAAGAGCAATCATTTACCAAGTTCTCTTTCACTTTAGTTCTAGAAAATGAAAGTGTTTGTCACTCAGTCGTGTCCAAATCTTTGTGACTCCATGGACTGTAGCCTGCCAGGCCCCTCATCCATGGAATTCTCTGGGCAAGAATACTGGGGTGGGCTACCGTTCCCTTCTCCAGGAGATCTTCCCAACCCAGGGGTCAAGCCCTGGTCTCCTGCATTGTAGGCAGATTCTTTACCTTCTGAGCCATCAGGGAAGCCACAGAACACAAAATTCTCTGCTGATGTGCATTAGACATGAATATGGGGGAGAAATAAATTTTCATTGTAGATTTGTTGAGTTTTTTCTTGCTATCATATTACTTAGCCCATCCTGATGCAATTGCAATAAAATTCCAGGCAATGTAAGAGTATGTCTCTTCAAGTTCTGAGACCCCTTGTGTCTAATAAGTAATATCTGAAAGATAACAATCTCAAACACCTAAGTTAACTAAACTGCTGATCAATATTAATGCTCTTCAAGGTGTTACAGATCAGTCCCAGAAGTGGAAGCTGAAGACTTCCTCCTCCTGTTGTCAACTTCAATGAAGGGGAGATCATTCATGGGTTTAAAATCATTTATTTCAATTTCAATTGTAAAACTTAACCCAAATCTTGGAGATGGAAATGACAACCCACTCCAGTATTCTTGCCTGGAAAATCCCATGGACAGAGGAGCCTGGCAGACTACTCATGGGGCCACAAAGAGTCAGACATGACTGAGTACACACACACACAAGCCAAATATACAGGATACTTGAAACCTCTTTTGAATATCCTTTAGGCTATCGAGAGTCTCCAAAACACCACCTAAATGTACAAGTTCCTTGAAAGATATAGGGAACATTTGGTTCCTTAGTAGTGGTATGAGTAAGGTATAAGAAAACTTATAAGAAAGTAATTTTAATATATGTCTTCTATTATCTCTATATATTTACTAAATATCACCTTTTTATGAAAAGCTGCTATTGTCAGTTGTTATTTGTCTAGGTAACTTTGGGCAATATTGGTCCTGAAAAACTTGTGTAATGCTAGTAATTCATGTTAAGATGGAGTTTTCTAAAAGTTTCCATCCAATGTTACATGTGCATATGCTAAGTTGCATCGGTCATGTCCAATTCTTTGTGACCCCATGGACTGTAGCTCACCAGGCTCCTCTGTCCATAGGATTCTCCAGGTAAGAATACTTGAATGAATTGCCAAGCCCTCCTCCAGGGGATCTTCCTGACCCAGGGATGGAAATTGTGTCTCTTACATCTCCTGTGTTGGTAGGCAGGTTCCTTACCACTAGCACCACCTAAGCCAGCCCTCTAAGATCAGTATCAATATGTATCATTACATACACTTCACCTTTTGGCCAATTGCCAAATAAGGAAGTTATGTTCCTGGGTTTCCAGCGTGTAGATGGCAGATGGTAGATTTTTTCAACCTCTCATAATGAATCTCTTTCTATATGTCTCTATGCATTCTGTTGGTTCTGTTTCTCTGAGGAAACCTAACTAAAACAGAGAGAAAGAAAGAGGAGAGAATGTTAGATTTGATAATAAATATATGAGTAAGTAAACAAGGGAAAGAGGGCTATGAAGTGAATGGAGGGGTGATGAGGCTGAGATTTCAGGTAGCAAGGCCAGGGATGGCCTCATGCGAAGGTGACTTTTGAGCAGAGACCTGAAGCTGGGGAGATACACAGGAATCTGGAGGAAAAGCATTCAGGCAGAGAGAACAGAGAGTACAAAAGGGCCCTGAGGCAGGCGTGTGCCAGGGCTGTTTGTGGAACAGTGAGATAGGCGGTGAGGTTGGAGCACAGTAATGAAAGAGGAGAGAAATAGGTGGAGAATCAAAGAGGTCCTGGAAGAAGGAGACAGGCCATGTGAGGTCTTGTGGGTCGTGTCTTAAGTAAGGTGGTAACGCTGGAAGATTGAACACAGGAGTGGCAAGAACTACCAAAGCTTATTCTTAGCTGCTGTTTACAGAATGTTAGGGGGGGTGGGAATGGAAGCGGAGTTGGCGCACAATAGCGGGGATGATGAAAGCAAGTAAATTCTAACTGTGTGGCAAATATAGAGCTGACCGGGAAAGATTGAAGGCGGGAGGAGAAGGGGACAGCAGGATGAGATGGCTGGATGGCATCACTGACTCAATGGACATGAGTTTGAGTAAGCTCCGGGAGATGGTGAAGGACGGGGAAGCCTGGTGTGCTGCAGTCCATGGGGTCACAAAGAGCCAGACATAACTGAGAGACTGAACAACAACAAAAGCCCTGAAATTAGAAAGGATCGCTGATGGTGCCCTGAATCTAACTTTCAAGCCTTGTCCCATATGCCTTGCTGAGACGAGAGCTTCCCTCAGTGTTTTATGAAGCAAGTTCCTATTACAGATCAAGATTCTTCAGACAGGCAGGAATGTGATGATACATCAGCTAGGATGCTACATTCAGGGCACCACAGAGATATAAAAATGCATACTTCCCTTGGGGAAGGAAAAAAAGGTCACGATGCCACAAAGAATGTGAAGTGTGTTCTGAGGATCAAAGGAATCTCAGTCCTTCCTTCTCATCCAAGGCTGCTTTTCTGGAGAAAGTCTTTCACAATCCACTTGAGCGCAACTTCCTGTGAGCCTGGGACCCCTCACCAGTCAGGAAGCACCTACGGTCTCCGCTGGCGACAGCCCAGTTCTCGACAAGCTCGTGCTCACCTCTGAGTCAAGCCTTAGGGCATTGTCCAGGTGCCAAGCACATCGAGTCTCCACCGCAGGGAAATCATGCCCATTAACATAATAAGATTAACTAGGAAGACAGGTGAGGTCACCTGTGACTTGGTGCCAATCTGGCAACCCAGGTGGGTGCTAGTGAGATTAAAAGGCCCTGCCTAGCACCAACTCGGATGTCGTGTCAAACTGGCTGGAGCTGCTTGCTTAACCATTGTTCAGGAAGTCTTCAGTGGCTCAGTTCAGAAAGAACACTCAGTAAGATTAGAGGAAAAGGTCATCGGTCCCCTGAACATCTCTTCAGGAGATCAAAGAGCTAAAGTCACACAGTCTTAAGAAAACCCTTTGGGAAGTCTATAAGAGAGCACAATAGACAAGCAAGCCAGAGATCTTTCCCTTACTGGCGTGTTTCAGTGTAATTGATAAATATGGAGCCATCTCTCCAGATGTTAAAACCAAAAGATGCCCCCATGAGTCCACAGCTCTGAAATTTGCTCAGAGGTCAGCCTGCCATTTAATCTGAGCATCTTCTCCTCTGGGGTGTTTCTCTGTCTGCCCTGCTGACCTCCATCACAGCCTCCTGAGAGAAAAACTCGCCTAGCGTGCCTGCTCCTGGGTTCCTGGATGATCCCTCTGTCTGAGCCTCCCAGGCAAACCTGAGGGACCGAGGCAGCTTGTCAATTCCTTTTGTTTCCGCAATAGGACAGGTTCCTCACAGAGGCAGACGGAGGACTGCTGGCTCTTGTTTAGGATGCCAACTTGTTATTCTGCAGGGTTGTGGTGGCAGTTATAAATGGTGCCTTTCATCAGAGACAGGAGGCGAGCGGGGTGAGTAACCAAGTGGTGGGTAAAAGCTTTAAAAAAAAAAAATGCACAGGCAATTCCATTGATGAAATCAGAGCAAATGTCCTAAGACAGAACACCTTCCTCTGAGCCCAGCCAGGTCACAAGCAAATTGGATCTGGGATCCCAGAAGCTCTCAGAAACGGGGCCACTCCTTTACCAGTTCTCCTTGCACGGCTGCATCTTAGGGGTCTGCTTCTCCTGCACACCCCTTCCATCTTGCTGGCTGCAGCTGCCTCCTGAGCTTCCTAAGAGAAAAGCCATTGCTTAAGAGATTGTGCAGACTCGAGTGAGAATGACCTTAGCGGGGTTGCTTCCCAGCTCTTATCAGTGGTGCAACATTGGGAAAGATATCACATCCAAATCTTTGTTCCCTTATTTCATAATCAAGATGGTGATATTACCCACCCAACAGGATTCTCACCTGGTGCTTGGCACATGGAAGCCTCTGAAGTGTTAGCTCCTCTTTTGGTTGTTGCTGTGTCACTATTTCTAGTCACTGCTTCCATCTAATGCTAGTTTGCCTGTGACTTTGGTCAGTTGCAAGCCACTTCCTCGGTGACCTTGCAATCTGGTTTCCCCAGAGAACCACCTTGGTCTTATTACATGCGGTATTCCCAATCACACTGCCACCGGTGCTTGCCACCATTCCATCCGCTGTAGCCGGAGATGGTGGCTGCACTGTACATGATAGTCACCTAATCCCCCAGCTTCAGAAGGGTATGAGGGATGATCCTAAGGAAGCATACTTTGAATGAGACACACCTCAAATCTACCTACTAAATTCTTTCAGGAACTTTAAACAAAGCTATTTTCAACCTCCCATTTTTCCTATTAAGAGTTCACTGTATTGTGAATGCTATCAGTAAACACTTTTAATTTTGAGGGTCTCATGCATGTAGCTTTTCTAGTGTTAGGGGAAATCTTTCAAGGCTGATGCTGGGCCCAAAATCTCTGTCAGACCTGAGGATGCATTCTCTTTCCTCTTAAAATCCACCTAGTCAAATCAATGAACCTCTTTCTACTGGACACTTAGACACTATCTTTGGTGTCAGGCTTATCCCAAAGCACTGCTATTTCTCTTTTTAATGATGAAGGAATATAATAGTTTTTATTAATATATAGTTTTAAGTTCAAAATCCCCCATCTTCACACTGGTTTCTAATCTGCTGTTGGTAGCAGCCTGCTTCACCTTTTCTGCTCATTGATCATTAAGGATGCTCTGGGTATTAAACTCAGAAATTAGCTATACATTTTCCCTCCATTTCTCATGTGATTTAAATGGCCTGTGCAGACATGCTGAGACTATAGGTACCATGCTGCTCTCTGCCACCCACATTACTCTTAACTTCACAGTCATGGCTGATAAAACACCTGAACGTGGGATCATGAAAACTTTGAGTTGATTTCTATCAGACTCACAAGTACAGAGTTGGTTAAAAAGAATAGATACTCTTCAGTAGATAGCTGGTTTAGACGGGACCTAGGAATTTTTTCCAATATATTCATATTTAAGAGATTACAAAATTATTTTTAATTTTAAAATTAAGATAATTTGTGTGTGGATGCTCAGCTGTGCCTGACTCTTTGTGACCCCGTGTACTGTGGCCCACCAGGATCCTTTGACAATGTCCAGGCAAGAATATTGGAGTGAAAAAAAAATACTAGAGTAGGTTGTCGTTTCCTCCTCCAGAGGATCTTCCTGACCCATAAGATAATTTGCATACAGTAAAATTCACCCTTTTTAGTGTACAATTCTCAGATTTTGACAAATATATACAGGCATGCAACTACCATCATAATCAAGGTATAAAAGATCCCCTAGAGTAGGAAAAGGCAACCCACTCCAGTATTCTTGGCTGGAAAATCTCATGGACAGAGGATTCTGGCAGGCTGCAGTCCATGGCTGTCATAGAAGACTTGGACATGACTTAGCAGCTAAGCATGAGCCTGAGAACAATTCCATCACCCAAAGTGGTCCCTGTTCCTTGCTTTACAGTAACCACCTCATTCCAAAACAATCTTTAGGTGATGGGCAGTCATGCTTGGGAATCACTGATATGACCCCAAGCCTTTTACAAGTGGAAAAGTTGCACAGTTCATCCAGAATCACACTGCTTAAAAGCCAGGACCAGGATTTAGGTCACCCTTTCTCTTTTTATCTTGTCCCAACACACAACACTCATTCTAGAGTATTTTCTTTGTTCAAGATGGCTCCTCTAAGTAAAAACAAGCCTGTGAAATAAACAATAAAATAACCATAAACTAAAACAACTCCCAAATTAAAACAGGATAAAAAAAAACTACAATACATAATCCAGAGAATCCTTAAACTAGTCTGAATATACTCAGAAGCAATATCAAGGGAGGAAGGATTGATTGTACCTGGTTCCCAGCACAAAATGTTAATCTTTTCTTTCTTTTTCTCTTTTCGCAAACACTATGCATCTAACCCAGTGCTGGAATACACCCATGGTGAATCACCTCGAAGTAATACTCCATGATATAACCTCCTTCCTCTTACTTTCCCTCTGACCTGGACAATGGGAAGGGACAAACTTGGAGAAAGCACATGCCATAAATATCTCAGGGTGACTGGCAGATAGACCCAATCCAATTACTGCCTTATGATTAGCCTATAAATAAAGAAGCTTTGCCTACTTTAAGTGCCCCTCCCAAAGATAGAGGCCATTTTGCTTTGAGAAGCAAACAGCCCCACCCAGGGGATGGGCCAAGAAAGGCCAAGGAATTGTGAAATCCTGTTTGTTTTTAAATGGAGCTCCACACGGGTGTGCCCATGTGGGACAGCTCAGTGTGTGGGAGAGATCCACGCTGGGGGTAACCGGCATTTGCTGCTTTGCCCTGCATATGCCAGGAACCAAAGTCAAGAATCATTTCAACCCTAGGCTTGTCCTGCAGACCAGATGGTGAGCTTCAGGCACCCCTTAGAACAGTATGACCCTTTCATGATGCCTAAAGAAACTTTCTACCCAGAGATGTGTTTTCCATTTTCTTCCTTAGCTCTGTGCTAGAAATGTTGCCTTCTGAGGAGCTTTCAATCCCATAGGTTTTTAAGGGTCCACAGATCCTCAGGCCTGAATCCTAAACAGTTTTTATTTCCTTTTCTTTCTTTGCTTTATTATTCAACATACAGTTCAAGGTGATGATAAAGCTTTGGTTGGAATCCTTTCTCCAGCCTTGAACACTGGGCAGTACATTGAAAGATTAACTTCCCAACCAGTAGCCTGGCTCTCTTCGAGTGGTATAGCCTGGTGCTGAGATGCCCAGATGCTGGCAGCAAACCACGAGGGTTTGAATCCTGAGTCTACTATTTGCCTGCCACGTTAGTGGGCAAGTTAGTTAATGTCCGTTGGGTCTCAGTTTCCTCATCTGGAAACTGGGTGCAATAATGTTACCTATTTCAAAGGGGTGAAAGTGGAAGTACTTACCCCTGTGCCCAGCACAGAGTGGGTCATGTCATACTAGGAAAACCTGAAATAGGCTGGGCTTCCTTGGTGGCTCAGATGGTGAAGAATCTGCCTGCAATACAGGAGACCTGGGCTCGATTCCGGGGCTGGGAAGACCTGTGGAGAAGGAAATGGCAACCCACCCCTGTATTCTTCCCTGGGGAATTCCATGGACAGAGGAGCCTGGTGGGCTACAGTCTCTGGGGTTGCAGAGTCCGTAGCAAACTGAGTAACAATTTCACTTTTAGCCCGTCTTGGCCTCTTTAGGAAACAATGTATCTAAAATACCCCTTGCTGGGGTCAGGCAAGGAGAACTAGCAGTCACCAAAATAGTATGCCTGATATAAATATTTAACTTAAAAATAATCTTTTGTAATGCTTCACCAAACTACTTTAAAGTATATAGAAATGAGCAATTTGCCTGGAATGTTAAAGAAAGTCAGTGACTGATGTTCTTCTGAAGGTCCATATGTTTTTGCCATTGTTCAGCCTATGAGGCCACATGACATTCCCAACATTCCGAAGAAACCACAGGTAAATTTTAGAGTGTCTGAATTTTTAAAAGACCATTCGTTTTCATTGTCCCTATTCCCATTAACTGTGCCACACAAGAAAAATGCGTTTGCCATGTGTGCTTGTGAGGCACACACATGTGAGCATGAGTTTTGTGCTATTTTTAATTTCCCTATAGTTTCTCAGTTTTCTATACATTATATCTCAGGAATACTGGAAAAAAAAAATAAAGGTAACTGTGTGGAATAAAAAGCAGAATTGCCCTATGTTCAGTCTCTGGTCCTTCTTCGAAGCTGGTTGGAGACGGGGAGGATCAGTTAAGTCATCAAAGGCTGACATTTCTTGGTGAGCGTATTTCCAAAAGCATGGTGTGAGGCGGCTCCTACATGAATCCCAAATTCCTTTCCTCCCCTGAGATTGCTGCTGTTGTTTCCCACATTACAATCGCATACACAGAAGCATGAAAAAATTCCAGAAGTGTCCACTCATGGAAAGGATACACCTCCAGAGTTAAAAGGAGTTGAGTTTAAATATCCCAGCTGCCACATACAAGTTGCAGGACCTTGAGTAAGAGACTTAGACACTTTAAGCCTGTTTTACCGTCTGTCAAACAGTTTGCAGGACTGTCAGGAAAATTAAAGAGCAAATGTAGAGTATTAGCACATAATAGGTGCTTGAAAAATAAAAGTGTTTATCCTGATGAAACTTCAATTCAGGCTGCTAGCATCAATCATCATTGAATAGGTATCAAGGTTTTTAACTGAGTGAAACAAGTTCTGTTTAATTAGGCTTTACTCTAACACAACAGCATGTTGAGGAAAAAAAAAAAAGCTCCTAATACAGACCTTCCTTAAAGAACTCAAAGAAAGGTTATCTGAGGCCAAGATTGCAACATACGAATAGACACTAGCAAGCACAGTGTATTAACTATTAATTATTTATTCAAGTGTATATTTTTAAGCCCACTGTGAAATGAGATTCCTTTCAGGAACATAGGTAACAATTTATTAACTAGACTGAGATGCCTTTTTGAAAAATCACCATTGCTTCTTAAAGGATTAGTTGATTGGCTTTTTCCATTTTCACCTGACTTGTCTCTGTGTGCGATCAGATGACAAGCTAGTCAGAGCTAGTTTTCTAAGAGCTAGTATAACTCAGTACATCAACATGGAAAAGTTAATTAATCATAATAGTTGTTCAGGACATTGTGTATGCACCAGATGAGAGGACTTATTTTCTTAGTCTGATGCCAAAAGAGCCATCTATGTGTTTGTAGTTAACCCAGTGGCTGGCACACTCGTATATTTCCAACACAAATACTATCTGACTTCCTTCAAGCTGCTAGAGGAATACAGAAATTCCAAGACAAAGAAATAATCTAGTGTTGTATTTAAATGCACAGCTATCCGAGCTGATAGGTGGATATAAGATTAATATATTTGCAGGTGAAAAAAAAAGTCTAAGACTATTACCGATGAATCTTGACCACATATCCAAAATATTAATTTTGTATGTTTTGTTTAATCAATTTTATCTGAAAAAAAAGTATAACATTCATATTATAGAAGAATGAGAATTTTTCTTGGAAGAGAAATTGTATCTGTGATCAACCACGGAAACTTCCTGGCATATTACTGAGCTTTGCAAAGAGCTATAAATAACGAATTTGACACATGTGGGATTATCTAACTTTTTAAAAATTGAAGCATAGTTGATTTACAATGTTGTGGTAGTTTCAGGTATACAACAAAGTAATTTAGCTATATCTTTTTATTTTTTTTCAGATTCTTTTCTCTTATGGGTTAATTCAGAAATTTGAGTGTAATTTACTATACAATCGGTCCTTGTTGATTATCTATTTTATATTTTATATATAGTAGTGTGTATATATAAACTCCTAGTTTATCCCTCCCTTTCCCATCTTTCCCCTTTGGTAACCATAAATTTGTTTTCTGTGTCTGTGGGTCTATTTCTGTTTTGGGTAAAAGTTCATTTGTATCACTTTTTTTTCATTCTATATGTAAGTGATATCATATGACATTTCTGTCTGGCTTACTTCATGTAGTACGATAATCTCTATGTCCATCCATACTGCTGCTGCAAATGGCATTATATCATTCTTTTTTGTGGCTGAGTAATATTCCATTGCATATATGTACCACATATCCTTTATCCATTCATCTGTTGATCAACATCAGGTTGCTTCCATGGCTTGGCTATTGTAAATAGTGCTGAAGTGAACATAGGGGTGCTTGTATCTTTTCAAATTATGGTTTTCTTTGGATATATACTCAGGAGTGGGATAAAAACTTTAAAAACTAAAAGAAAAATTAACTATTGTATGATCCTGTAATCCCACTCTGGAGCATATATCCAAGGATAACTATAATTCAAAAAGGGATTGCCTAACTTTTGACACAGATATTTCATATGCCAATGCAAGACTCATAGTTATTTGACAACTCCATAAATGCTTATTTTAAGGAACTTCCAGAAATAGGTGTTCAGCAGAATAAGCAGAGTAGAGAAAATGAACACAACATGCTGTCAGCTTCTAAAAGAACCCAAATCATGTGTTGAAATTTAAGGTCAACACAGAAACAAAGGAGAATGAGAAGAAGTAAAACCGGTGGAGAATGTCAAAACTGGCATTTTGTGATGGCATCATCACACTTATTCAGAATTAGTTTGGACCTTTACTCAGTAATTCCACATTTATAGACATTTATAGTAAGATATGGGCTATGATCAAAACCCCACAGACAAAAAAATATTTTTAAAACATGTTTCATAGCAAAGACAAATTGGAAACAAAAATTAATGACAGGGGATTAGTTGAATAAATTATGTCACATACTGAAAAAGAATAAAACCCATCCTAGAAATATTATGCTTCAGGAACATACTTATTTTCCTTGGGGGAAATAGTTATGAAATATATTTGAGAGAATAATGTCAGATATAGAATAGCATATATTCCATAACCTAAATTTTGTAACACCATATATAAACATGGATGTGATAGAGAAAACATGACTATATCCTCCAAACCCTTGAAAGATGGGCCCTGAAGAAAACAGGTTGTTTGGCTAAACTGGAGAAAGATGCCAATAGCAATGAAGCATTAGAGGCGAACTGCTTCCATTTTCTGACTCTGAGCCCTGAAAATCAGGACCATAGGTATCAGAATGTCCATATATTTTTTATAAATACCAGAATATATCAGTGTCACCTTCTTAACTGCCAGAGTAAATAGGTGAATCAAAGTTCACATTTATGGACTTTGAAAAAGGGAGTCATAAAAGAATAGCTCAATGTCCCCCTCATACTCATTACTTCATCAAAATTAATTCTGTCTACCGAAGGAACAATTTAACCACTGTGAAGTTTAACTGAAAAATAAACAAATTATTTAAATCTAGGGCCTCTGTTAGGAACACAAACAGAGAAGCAACCACGTTAAGGAAGTGCCAAGAATGTGCCAAGCTCTTGTCAGAGATCTTTCACCTCCACGTATAAAACTCGAGTTCCCGCTGATCTTTGGTGCAATAAAAAATGTAGAGCACAGTGTGAGATGAATCACCATGAACAACGTGGACTGTCATCTCGTGGAAACGTGGAAGTCTTGTGTAAAGGACACAGACACAGGCCGGGGCCTGAAACGGAGACGAGGAAGGGGCTAAGTGAGGTGCACACTCCAGAGCAGGGCTGAGCCAGCCAATGCATCTCTACACCGCAGGCCTTTTCTTGCTCACGCTTTGAGGGCCACTTGCTCAAAATTAGACTCTACAGTCAAATAGGAGGGGGCTGCAGAAGACAACACAAGTTAAATGATTACTACCCTTGGCCTTCCAAATCATCAATAATCTTCTGTTAGGTAGCAGGAATATTTCTATATTATTGACAGTAGTGGAGGGAAAATTTTAAAATTTTCAGAAAGACTTGGGTCCCAGTCTGGCTCAGTCATTTATTAGATGCTCGCGTTTGTGAAAGTCTTTTATTCTCTCTGAATATGTTTCCTGATGCATAAAACAGTGTTAATGATATCTACTTGGCAAGAGCTCTCTGAGGATTAAAAGAAATATTATATGTAAAATGCCTAAAGTAATGCCTGGCACACAATAGTTGTTTAATAATAGATGCCCTCTTTTATCACCTTCTCTAGGTATAAGTTCTATTAAGTAGTTGCTTAAAAATAGTGAGAAAGCAGAGGAGGAAGAGAACAAAGAAAATTGTTTTAGTAAGTTCAGACATAATTTAAAAATCCCAAAGACATGACGGGTTATTACAGACTCTAGAGGTTTGCTATTTATGCCCAGATGTCAGTTAATGCTATGTATGTGCATGCGTGTGTGTGCCTTGTTAAAAGAATTATACTCTTAAGCTGTTTAACTGCAAAAGTTTGTGTGCATGTACTGGTATTGATCGTTGTGTATATATTTTTATTTTACTATTATAATTAGGGAGATAACATCTAGAGAAAAAATTCTTAGGCATTTTTCTGAAGATCAAGAGAAACTTGAGACTTAGCTTCAACAGAACTATATAGGAACTACATGGAGAGATGGCTTAATTTTAGTTAATTTACATGAAGCAAATGAGCAAGAGAGATTGAAAGTGTGAGTTTGCAGTGTGGTCCTCTATCTGAACAGCTATATAACAAATCCATTTATTTTACAGACATTTATTGGTAACCTTTTTGTGCCAAGATTGTGCTATATCCATGTGCCAATTCTGTGCTAAGAACATGGACCTTTCCCAAGCCACTAATTGCACATGGTCTCCTAAGCTAGTGCTGCAAACACCCAAAGTCATTTTCTAGCTGCTTTCTTGCTATTTTCAATTAAGTGTCAACATCTGGGTCTAATCTGACCTTCTGCACCAAACCAGAAGTTCCAGGATATAATTCTTCATAATTCGTAATAAGTAGGAGCCAGAAGTAACAACTAAAGGTTTAGTTACTTTTCCAAAGCAGTGAGGACTACGTTGAAGAAATACAGCAAACTGTATTTTGCTGGTCCCAGGAAAACAACTTGAAGGACATGCAACTAGCTTAGGCGTGATTTGAAGGCTGCAAAATTCATTCCCATATTGCTTTTTCTTCATCTGAATACTCTTGCAATATGCAGCTACTCCTCTGTACCCGTGGGAGATTTCTAAGCAAAGTAAAATATTTCTACACAAAACTTGTCACTTCTGTGAAAGAAACTACAATTGTCAAAAATTCTTATAATTACACCTATTTCTCTGCAACTAGAGCATGTCAGCATAATAGCCAGGTAGAGCACAGTTATCACACTCTCACAGAGGGAAAATCTACCTGGTTTATTTTTCTAGTTCCTTTGGTAATGAGTGTCTTGTTTGCTAGTTCTCTGGCTTTGGAAACATAGATTATCCCTTCTCTCAATCTCTCTCTCTTTCTCTTTTCTTTAAAAAAAGCATTGTGTTGTGGAAAACGTCTTAGTTTGATCTGATAATGTGGCAAATAATAGTTATGTAATATTCACAGGAACAGTTCTTCCAATTCTTGTTTATCTTTTAAAAATTTTTGATAGAAAAATGAGCCAAGAGAAGAAAGTTTTTAAAAATGTATGGCTAATCACTTCACTTAGATACTGTTAGCATTTTAGCGTGTATCCTCTGGTTCTGTGCATGTATAAATGGACAGCTATAATTTCCTTTAGCTAAAATGGAATCATAGCTCTATGATATTATATACCTCACTTCCCCAAGGTGTTCAGTCTTCTACATCATTATTTCTAATGACAGTGCAGTATCCCCTGTATTATTATTTATTTAACCAATAGAAGCATATATGAATGGCTTCAGGATAAATAATGCCTTCAGAGCTTCAGTTTTTAAACCATCTTTCCCCTCTAGGTCATCTTGGAAATCGTATTCTCTATCCTATTCTAAGAATAGAGTTAGCTAATTGATAATTATTTTTTGAAAGGAGTGGAATGAAAGTGGTCTAGTGAGTAGAGCTTGGATGTGGCAGTCATCTCCCACTCAGCTACTCACTTGCCATAGGAGCATGGACGATTCCTTAACATCAGTAACAAGATGTCTCAGCCTCTTCATCTCTGGCTCTGAGAAAGAAAACATCTGGATGCAAAGCAATTAACATTGCCTCGAAGAGAGGTGTGATGAGCCTTGCACCGTCTCCCACCGCAGAACTTGGGAATTTGGGGCCCCTTTCCCAGGACTTAGTCTTTGAAGTTGAGCCCATAACTCCACAGTTATGAGAAGACTTCTGAGAATCAAATCAGCCTCGCCAGACTGCTCAGAATTCTTGGCTCAACCCTGGCTCTGATATTCAATGGTCAAAATGCAAAAACAGGCAACTTTTGCTCACAGTGCTAAGTTGCAAACCATCTGCTTCTCATCTCTAGTGAGTGCTATTGGGTAGCACAGAACAAAAGTCATCATCCCCAAATCCCAATTCTAAAGTTCTCTTGGTCTGTGCATAAAATCAGAGTCAATTCTACATTGGTGGCAAGCCTGTGTCATCTGGCTGTCAATATCTCCTATGTGACATTTGAGAAAAGGAAGGAAGGGAGAGTCAAACAGCCAAAGATTGTATCTTAATTCACATATGGGCAGGGGAGAAACTGCAGAAGAACACAAGGACAGCGCTCACAACAATTGTTGCTGACAGCGTCAGCAAAAATAGCAGCTGGCTCTCATCCAGGGAGTTCCCCATTCAGCTGTTATGTGTGTGTCCCAGGTCTAAAGAGCACACACAGCCCATACCTGGCCAGTCCAAGTCCCCATACATCCTTGAGTGGGTTACACACTGCGTTTCACTGGCCTCCCATTTTGGAAAAAAAAAATGTTGGGGAAGAAGAAAACGGTGTGTCGTCCTTTCAAGTTACCTGATCTATTGAACAGTATTGCACTTTTTCAAAAGCCAAGGCTGAATTTTGATGCTTAGGCTGTTGTATGGGCCTGTGTCCTGCTGCTTTTCCTTCATTCTCAGCTTCTGATCATCACAGTGTTAGATGCTGTTCAAGGAAAAGAACAAAGACAGACCTTTAGGAACTGACAAAACTCCTAGCTCAATGGGGGCAAGCAATGAAAAATAAGAGATATAGAACACAAGAGCTGAGTGACTGAATTTTAGGGTTGGAGGTAGGAGCCCCACATACTGCGTGGGAAGACGAGTGAGCTGCCAATCAAAATCTCCTTCAGATGATGTAGCAGGAGGAGGGAGAGGAGAGGGGGCGATCACTTAGTTCGCTGAGCATGAACAGAATATCTTGCAGTTTCAGAGAATGCTGAGAGGTGGAAGTGTGAGTAGGCAGCCTGCATTTTTCCCGCACCCACCACCACACCATCTCCTTAGCTGCAAAAAGTCCATCATTGCACCGCAAAGCATTCGTGGTCCAAATTAGGCAAATGAAAATGCATATGATTCCATCTACCTAGGATCTGTTCTGTTAAGCAAATGCTCTAGCATGAAAATGATTTTTAAAGAATGGAAACGTGAGAAAACTTGACTATCTATTCAGGCTCTTGATGTTCTCTTAAACTCATCTGTACTTTACATTTAAATGGTACCCAGGGGCGGAAATAACTGGTGGAAAGAGCACTTCCTGGGCATCTAGAGACCAGCTCCCTAGCTTTCCGTTTGCAACACAGGAACTCTGGGCCTGGGGAAAAGTCTCCTAACTTATTTGATCTTCAGATTCCCCATTAATATTTAAAAAAAAAAAAATTAGACTAAGTCACTTCTCAATTCCCTTTCCACTGCAGAATTCTGGTTTTTGCCAAAAATCATAGGATGAAGATTAACATTTAATTAGATTGGTGCCACTGACTCAGCACAGAATTCTCCAACTACTGCCATTAAATCCTACTGGCTTAAGAGAATCCAGGTAGTTGGTAAAAGAGCTTTGCAGTCTTGAAAACACATAATGCCCCAGGAGAATTGTAATCGTTTAATAAATATTCAATGACTAGAAGCCTTGAGGGTGGGGGGGGCGGGGGGAGGAGTTCGGCTGGGGGTAGTTCGGGGGTGGGTGGGGGGTGGTTGTGGGGGCGGGAGGGCGTAGCTCCAATGATGGCTTTAGAAGGACAAAGCCCTCTTTTCTGTGAACAGTGGAGGCACTTAACTCCTCTTAGTCTCAATTTTCTCACCTGTGACTTGGAAACAATGAAGGCCTCCTTGAAGGGCTGGAGGGGTGGAGGAGGAGCCTGGCTTTCCACAGAGCAGTGGTTGAGGCTCTCCTAATAAGATCCTGTGAAGCTTTGGTCTCAAGCAGGCCAAGTTCAAGGGCTGGTTCATGGTTTGGAAGTCACTTCATTCCTCCAAGCTTGGCCTCTTCATGTGTGATATGGGAATAATAACCTTTACCACACACATTTACTATATGTGAAAAGTTGAGCAGGGTTCATCGCACTTAGTAAGAACCCAGTTGATAAGCATAATTACTATGCATTACCCACAGATTCAGAATTGGCCTATTCAGGGTACTGCAACTGGAGTTGACTTTTATATGACAAAGGGAAGGGGTCTCACTAGAAAACAGTTCAAATAGTAACACTAGAATATAAGTCTAATCTACCAAGAGGATGAGCTCTGTTTGCAAGGAGACAACAAATTCCAAATGCTGAATTTATGTATAAACACCAGTTAGGATGAAAGCAAATATCAACAGTGTTTTGATTTGCATTCTGGTCTATTTATGATAAGGACCACTACCTAATCTTTAACTTGTGAAGTTATTCCAGTTCTTGAGATACAGAAAAAACTGTGTATTTTCCTGACACAGAAGGGGGTTGGAGGAATTACTGGTGCTCTTACTCTGAGGCATTAGTTAGGTTCTTTGGTTACAGGCAACAAATGCCAGCTCTAGTTCAAGTTATTAGAAGGATGTTGGTGAGCGCAAGGCACCAACTTCATGGAAGTCTGAAGAAGCAGGTTTAAAGGTGGGGGAAAAAATCAGGAGGGTCTCCTAGTAGGGGCAGTTTTTCCCCCACTTACATCAGAATTGAAGAGAGAGGGCTTCCTTGACCATCTAGTGGTTTAGACTCTGTGCTTCCACTACAGGGGGCACAGGTTTGATCCCTGGTTAGGGAAGTCCCACATGCCATTAAGTAGAGCCAAAAAAAAAAAAAAAACCCAGAAGAGAATAGAAGACAGGAAGTTCAGTTGACCAGGCTTAGATCTTAGAAGACCTTCCCTTCAAATCCTTCCCAGAGGAAGGATGTAGCCAAAAGATATTCCTGGAACCTCTTTGCCTTCATGAAAGAAGAAGAGCTTATTTGAGTTTTCTGGCCTACCAAGACTACCCACTATAGGGTGAGAAGCGAATTCCCCAAAGGAAACAGGGAGGCTGATAGGAAGAGGGGATGGATACTGCGTGATCTATCAACAAAGGTCTACTACAGAGAGAACTGCTTCCACAGGTAAAGAAAACTACTCCCCTCTCCCTGTCTCTTAGAAGATGGAGATAATAGTAAACCCAACTCTATGGGGTTGGTTTGAAGTATATATATAGTAATGCTCAACAAGTGACCAGGACAATGTCTGTCACATATCTAGTGTGTCTATTAATTTCCCCTAAATCATACTATTTCTTCTAATTTTAATTGTACCTGTGTTAGGCTTTTCTACCTTAGTTGCATGTATAAACATATTTGTGGGATGTTTCTTAGATCCATGCATATTAGTATTCTTTATCAAAGTGTATGTTTCTAGAGAAGAGATCATGCCTCACTTTATTTATTTATTTGGGCCACAACTTGTAGCTTGTGAGATCTTAGTTCACAGGCCAGGGATTCAACCCAGGGCCACTGCACTGAAAGTGCCAAGTCCCAATCCCTGGACCACCAGGGAATTCCTCATGCTTCACTCTAAACAGTATAATTTGCTTTTGAATAACCGATGATGATAATAATAACAGAAAGGCATTGCCCTAGTGATAAGTTTTAAGTATTGTTTTTAGATTTTTTTTACTATCTACATAATATAATATTTATAAAATAGTCAGTGTTTAAAATTATGCTTGATCAATAGACTTCCATTTTCTTTTCCATGATCATGTTCAAAAGCCTTGATTATACAGACTACATTGTTCATACAAGGCTTTTGATGATGGAATGGTTGGCACAGACTTCCCTTCCTAAATATTTCACTGACTCACTTGTTCCATTTTTAAACACCAGCAGATTAACATTGGTGACATCTGCTAATTATTTGGTTTGACTCGTGGCTGGCATAAGATTTCCATCTGCAGCAATCAGGAAGACATGATCAGCGTGAGGCTAATGCTACCCAGTCCATGACCAATTTGTAGTAATGAGTAGCCTTGTCTAGTTCTCTGTTTTCCCCAGAGGTATCATTGTTAATCATGTGTTGGAAACAGCCGCCAGAAGTTTAGCATAAACCTGGTAAGATTGAATCTAACTCCCATCAAGTGGAAGGTGCATGGTCTTCCTATTAACAGCAAATCAGCTCTAGAATTGCATTAACCTGATTACATATTTTAACTCTTACATATTTTAACTCTTCTACATCTCTCTTAGGGCTTGCCAGGTGGTAGAGTGGTAAAGAATCCACCTGCCAATGCAGGAGACACAAGAGCTGTGGTTCAATCTCTGGGTCGGGAAGATCCCTTGGAGGAGGAAATGGCAACCCACTCCAGTATTCTTGCCTGTAAAACTCATGGACAGAGGAGCCTGGTGGCTATAGTCCATGGGGTCGCAAAAGAGTCGGACATAACTTAGCAACTAAGCAGCAACACTTCTCTCAAACTCTCCTCTCAGCCCTCATTCTGATGTAGAAGCAGTCTTGGAAGAGAGCAAAAACTGACTTTTTTTGCTTCTTGATATGAAGAAAGACAACGCCAAAGAATGCTCAAACTACTGCACAATTGCACTCATCTCACACACTAGTGAAGTAATGCTCAAAATTTTCCAAGCCAGGCTTCAGCAATACATGAACCATGAACTTCCAGATGTTTAAGCTGGTTTTAGAAAAGGCAGAGGAACCAGAGATCAAATTGCCAACACCTGCTGGGTCATCGAAAAAGCAAGAGAGTTCCAGAAAAACATCTATTTCTGCTTTATTGACTACGCCAAAGCCTTTGACTGCGTGGATCACAATAAACTGTGGAAAATTCTTAAAGAGATGGGAATACCAGACCATCTGACCTGTCTCTTGAGAAACTTGTATGCAGGTCAGGAAGCAACAGTTAGAACTGGACATGGAACAACAGACTGGTTCCAAGTAGGAAAAGGAGCACGTCAAGGCTGTCTATTGTCACCCTGCTTATTTAACTTATATGCAGAGTACATCATGAGAAATGCTGGGCTGGAGGAAGCACAGACTGGAATCAAGATTGCTGGGAGAAATATCAATAACCTCAGATATGCAGACCACACCACCCTTATGGCAGAAAGTGAAGAGGACCTAAAAAGTCTCTTGATGAAAGTAAAAGAGGAGAGTGAAAAAGTTGGCTTAAAGCTTAACATTCAGAAAACTAAGATCATGGCATCTGACCCCATCACTTCATGAGGAATAGATGGGGAGACAGTGGAAACAGTGTCAGACTTTATTTTGGGGGTGCTCCAAAATCACTGCAGATGGTGATTGCAGCCATGAAATTAAAAGACGCTTACTCCTTGGAAGGAAAGTTATGACCAACCTAGATAGCATATTTAAAAGCATAGACATTACTTTGCCAACAAAGGTCCGTCTAGTCAAGGCTATGGTTTTTCCTGTAGTCATGTATGGATGTGAGAGTCGGACTGTAAAGAATACTGAGTGCCAAAGAATTGATGATTTTGAATTGTGGTGTTGGAGAAGACTCTTGAGAGTCCCTTGGACTGCAAGAAGATCCAACCAGTCCATCCTGAAGGAGATCAGTCCTGAGTGTTCATTGGAAGGACTGATGCTGAAGCTGAAACTCCAATACTTTGGCCACCTCATGCAAAGAGTTGACTCATTGGAAAAGACCCTGATGCTGGGAAAGATTGGGGGCAGGAGGAGAAGGGGACGACAGAGGATGAGATGGCTGGATGACATCACCGACTCGATGGACATGGGTATGAGTGGACTCCGGGAGTTGGTGATGGACAGGGAGGCCTGACGTGCTGCGGTTCATGGGGTCGCAAAGAATTGGACACGACTGAGCGACTGAACTGAACTGAACTGAACTGAACCAGGTTTTGAGACGTCCCTTCACATGGCCTTTGCTTCTTTCTTTCTTTACCATCGTCATGTGACTGCCTCGGCTTCATTAAGGCATGCTAGTGAAGCTTTCTGGCTTAATTCTGAGCAAATTAAATCATACTCTGTACGCTTACTAATAATTTTGCCTATTTATTTTTGTGATGCTCAGCCAAGACTAGAGAGGCAGTGCACTCAGATCCTGGCAGTTGCCACATTTGTTAACTCTTAACTCTTCATTCAACACTTTGGGTCAAAACTGGTGTTCCTTTTCACCATGGTGTGGTCTACCGAAGCAAAGGCTGATGCTTTCTGCCCCCTGGTGCTCCTGGCCTGCAACTGCAGCAGACGACAGGTCAGGGATTTCTCCAGACAGGAGGAGAGGGATTTGTTGATCTGTTCGTGGTGCTTGGGAAAGCTACATTTGAGGGCTTGACATAAGCAGTGAGTGCTAGAAACCTAAGTATCAGGTAAATGAATGGAGAGGAACACTCAATTATTTACAGCAAGCCCTCCTGGAGAGAACAGAAGACACTCTGGATTCTGGCCTTTGTTGCTCTCTTAGCCCCTCATTGGGGAAGCTGCTGGGGTGGCAACCCTGGCCTTTGCTTCTTCTATTGACTCTGCCAGGTTCCTCCTACCTTAGCACATCAACATCTGCTGCTCTCTCTGCCTAAAAATCTCCCTAACCCCCCTCACCCACCGAACGCTCCCCTCCTCTCAGGTTTCATCTGACCGAGCTCTTTGGGCGGATGACTAAATCAAGAAGACTCCGTTAAATCTTCTCACACCACCTGGGTCTTCTCCTTCAAGGCATTCATTGTGATTGTAATCAAATGATTAATCCCGGAAATTGTCCTTTAATGAATGTGTCACCTGCTAAAATGGAAGCCCCCTGAGGTCTTATGTCTGCATTTCAATTTTCATATGCAAAGTAGGTGCACAAAATATTTTTTTTTAAATGAATGAGTGAAATTCGAAATTGAAAACTCAACATTCTGAAACTCAACAACCCTTCTGTAGGTTTTCTAAATAAGCCATAGCCAGGTTTATTCTGGAGCAAAGTTTCAATTATCCAGAGGAGGGAAAGAGGAAAAGATATGGAGAGGATGGGCTGAATTGGGTCAAATTTCTCTTCTTTCTCTTTCACTCAGGAGTAGTTGTATGCTCATGTGATTAAATGCCAAAACAAGCTTGCAGGAACTTTTCTCTTTCCACAAACTCCTCCAACTGTAGAAAGGGTAAGCATTCTTTTCAAATCCCATTCCAATTTTCCATTTGCCTCACATACTGACTCACCCTCCAAGACTATAACCATTTTTTAAAAATTAAAGTATAACTGATTTACAATGCCATGCCAATCTCTGCCGTACAAAAAAATTGCTCAGTTACACACATTTATGCATCCTTTTTTCATATTTTTTTCATTATGGTTTATCCCAGGAGATGGGATATAGTTTCCTATGCTGTACAGTAAGACCCTGTTGTTTATCTATTCTATATGTAATAGTTTGCATCTACCAACTGCAATTTCCCAGTCCACTCTTTTCCCTCCCTCTCTGCCTGGGCAAACACAAGTCTGAGCTCTATATCTGTGACTCTGTTTCTGTTTTGTAGATAGTTCTACTTGTCCTATATTTTAGATTCAACATATATGACCCTAACCATTTTTATTTTGATACCTCATTTAGAAGAGAATCCTAGGCACCAAGTCAGGGCTGTTTGCTTAGTATGACCAGCAACGATGCTTTTATTTATTGAGCATAAGATACTTTCTGGTTATTTTTTCTATATACTTTTACTTTTTTTTTTAACTTATTGATTTTTCTCTATAGTCTTAAACTGGAAATAAGCAATAAGTGTGACTTTCCTTTGGCAGCTGGAGGAAATGAGCAAGGGCAAATCTGGAGCCCTGGAACCACTGTCATGTTGGCAAGACTGGGTCACCTCCAGAGCAGCCGTGGAAGGAAACCTCCAGAACTCTGGGCCTCAGGGCAGTTTCCACAAGGCCTCCAGCTGATTACAGATCCAGGGTTTCCTCCCATTGACTGAAAGTATAACAAGTGACAGTCTGACTACCTTCTGAGATAATCTCGTAACGGTGAGGAGGGGAAAGAAGAGACAGTCCAGCTGTTTGCCCATTTTTATCCTGCCTAGTGTGAGCTGAATGCTAACTTGAGAGCCCCTTTTTAAGATGGGCTGTAAAGTACCATCTCTTAAGAAAACAACCCCATATCAGAAAATTGGTTGGATCCAAACAAGGCAGTATACTTACTGGAGGACCTGGATGGGGAAAGGGCAACGGGGCAGCAAGAAGTGGTCATTATTATTCCACTGACCTGAAAGCTTGCATGAGGGGTGAAAGGCTTAAACAGCAAAAATCATATGGACTCATTGTTTTAACAGCACATCGGTTTCTTGTTCATCTAACTTTCAACAAATATTTATTGAAAACTGGCAATATACTAAGTTTGGCGGATACAGCCAAGAATAAAAAGAAATGCTTGGTCTCTTAGACTTTTCATTTCAGGGCAGGGGGCTCATAATGGATGGAAGGAGAGATGATATACAAGGAAATAAACAAACAGGATGACTTCAGACACTAATAAATGTCCCAATAATGATAAATCAGAGTAATATGGTAGAGAGTGGCCGAAGGCAGTGGGTTATCCCAGGTCTGTGCGGTCCAATACCAGTAGCCACCAGCTATAATGTGGTTGGTCTAAACTGAGATGTCCTGAAGAAATGTGCCAGATTTCAAGGACCTATAATGAGAAAAAAGAATGCAAACTATCTTGTTAGTGTTGAAATGACAATATGTTACCTATACGGGGTTAAATTAAAGTAGCATTCAAATTGATTTTATCTCTTTTTAATTTTTTTTAATGTAGCTACTATATATACAATTAGGAGTCTGACTCACATTGTCTCACCTGCTGTGTCTACTGGGCAGTCTCGTGTGGACAGAGTGGGCAGGGAAGATGGCCCGAGGAGATGATAATACCTGTAGGGGGTGACAGACCATTTTACTGTCTGATGAGGGCAAAGAGAATTGTAGACAATCTGAGGTGGGAACCAGTATGGTGAGTGAGAAAAGAAAGCCAGAAAGCCAGTGTGCCTGGAGAGAAGAGTGGATGGGAGATGCTAGGCTCCTGAGACTAAGGCTTGCTTACCCAGGGCCTTGTAGAGGAAGAAGTTAGAACTTTATAGAAAACATAAATCTTCTATAAAATGTGGGAGCAGATTTGCTTCTGCACAATTTTCCAGGCACAGCTCCAAAATATCAGCATTCAGTATAAATGCTGGCTTAAAACATGCAAAGAATCCCACTCAGCTCAGAATATCTCTATGCTAATAGAGGCTTACATGGGGATATGCATTTATTAAACTTGTCTACTTTCACATAGTAAGTACGATGTTTATATATAAACTTTTTATGAGGAGGAGGAACACAGGTGGACAAAGAATGAACTCATCGAGATTAAATGAAAATCTCAGCTTCATCTTCTACTTTACTCAAGTTCAAACTCTGATTGTATGTGTAATAGGGACAGGCAGGTAAACTCAAGTTTACCCAGAGAGTACAAAGTGCAGGCTGAGAGACAAACACTGAATATTTCCTTCACTATACGTGAGTGTGTAGACAGAAAGTTTGCAGATAGTTCCATCTGTGCCATATTTTAGATTCTACATATATGACCCTAATCATTTTTATTTTGATACCTCATTTAGAAGAGAATCCTAGGCATCAAGTCGGGGCTCATTGCTTAGTATGACTAGCAATGATGCTTTTCATTACTGAGCATAAGATACTTTCTGGTTATTTTCTCTACAGCCTTTTTAATTTTTTTTTAACTTATTGATTTTTCTCTATAGTGTTATACTGGAAATAAGCAATGAGTGTGACTTTCCTTTGACAGATGGAGAAAATGAACAAGGGCATTTCCCCAAGATGGTCACCTCCAGAGCAACAGTGGAAGGAAACCTCCAGAACTCCAGGCCTCAGGGCAGTTTCCACAACTGGGCTTTTTTTTTCTTGCTGGGCTACTCCCAGGAAGAGGAAAATAAACTGAATATGTCCTTCCTTCCCCTAGCCCTACCCCTGGGGGAGTGATTATTAAAAAGAGTAGTGAAAAAATAAAAAGAGTAGTGAATCATTTTAATGATCAAATATTTCAGATGTATTTTGAAGTTTATATAATGAATGTATTGCCATAAAAGCAAAAATTTAAGTTTCACAAGTGAAGTGGAAACATGTTTGTTCTCAATTATCAAAGGGAAACTTATATCCATAATTATCAGGTAACTCCTACACAATAAAAGGCAAAAAATAGCATGTCCTAACTAGGGCTAAGTGTTCACGAAATTAAAAATGAATGAGCCCAAATGCTCAAATTATCCACGGGCAGCGTCAAGGTTGGTGCTTAGCCAAAACACATTAAACCCTGCCAGCTGACAACAATAAGAAATCTCTAAATCCTGGGCTGGTCTGAGCCACTCTTATTGTGGTTCCTGAGAGAGGTATGTATACAAGGAAAAAGGACAAGTGAAAAATAAAAACACATATTTAATATTAGTTGCAAGAGATCCTTGTATCCCAATAACAGACTCTCTGGCCAGCTGAACTGGAGCCCATGTGTAGGCCCAAGCCTGCCATCAGTCCAGCTTTACTTCTAATTCCCAGACTTTGCACAGGCTGACAGCAGAATCTGAAGGGGTGAGTTCTGAGCACTGAAAACTATTCTACATTAAGAGAGGAGGCAAATGACTGGGCCTGCACATTTTTTTTTAAGTCTTTATTGAATTTGTTAACAATACTGCTTCTAGTTTATGTTTTGGTTTTTTGACTGTGAGACACTTGGGATCTTAGCTCGCCAACAAGGGATGGAACCTGTACCCCCTGCATTGGAAGGTAAAGTTTTAACCACTGGACCAGGGAACCCTCTGGGCCTGCACTTTTGAAGCAGTGATCCTGCCAGACAATTGGCACAGTCCCATCCGCATCCTTGAATTCCATAGATTTACAACTCCTCCCTCCTGGGACCTGAAGGTTCTTGAGCTGGCAGTGACCTCAATAGGGGGAAAACTAAAATGGACATTAAGGATAGGTGGTTATAATCTGACAATTTTAAGAAAAAATATAAATGCAATAAAAAAAAAAGAACTTGCATAAATGTATAATGGAATGGTTTACAGCAGAAACCAATGCAGCATCGTAAAACAACTGTACGTCAGTTTGAAAAAATACAATTTTGAAAATGTGCATGCATATAGTCATCACCATTACTAAACACAGACTCTGAAAAGTAAGTTTTATGAAGCCTATTTAAAATGAAATCAAATTGAGGTTCACAGAAATTAAGCCACTTGCCAGGGCCAAAAGGTAGCCTAGTGGTATGTGTTCAGTCACTTCAGCTGTGTCCAACTCGTTGCAACCCTATGGACTGTAACCTGCCAGGCTCCTCTGTTAATGGGATTCTCCAGGCAAGAATACTGGAGTGGGTAACCATGCCCTCCTGCAGGTGATCTTCCTGACCCAGGGATCAAACCTGTGTCTCCTGTGTTTCCTGCACTGCAGGTGGATTCTTTGCCCACTCAGCCGCCTGAGAAGCCCCAGCCTAGTGATGGAGCAGCTATCTGAGCCCAGGTCTGTGTTCCTCCTTTTCTGCCACACCGAGCATGGACATACACCTGTGAACTAAAATAATAGCAGAACACTATCACCAACATTAGTGTCACGAAAGCACTAATGGAATTTTCAAACAGGAAGTTGTTCAGTACATTATGTGCTATCCATTATTGCTATTGATGTAAATTGCATTCATTTTACTTACAAGGCATGAATAATTAATAGACAATGTAGCAAGGAGTAAGCCTTTATAATTCTTCCAGGTCTACAGCAAGGAAGAGAACTATATGTGTCTTATGGTCTCATTTCCCAACATGCCTACCCTGAGCTTTCTCTGAAGGCACCTTCAACTCACACTCAATATGAATGTATAAAATCTGGTTTAGTAACTTCTTTAGCAAAACAGCTCATCTTTTCAGATGTCTGAAGGGGAAGGCAGTTCCAGTGTTGTTTAAATCAGTGGCTCATATCACCATCAAGAAATCAGATTTCTTGGATATTTGCTTTGTCCATGGACTAGTTCCTCTTTTCACAGCAAAATGGTGAACTGGCAGTTCCAAGTGCCACATGGAGACAACTTTTGGCAGGAGAGGCTGTCTCTTGCTCAAAGAGACAAAACAAAGAAGACATTTCCCAGGGGTCCCTAGAGGACTTTCTTCATGTTTCATTGACTAGAAATGGACTCCATAGTCTCATCCTAGAGCAGATTCATCCTCTGAGCAGGGAATAGTGCTTCTTCTGAAGCCCAGGGCTAGGAAAAGGAGAAAGGGGGGAGTTAATAGATCAAAACCAGAATTCAGCTAGAAAGGAAGAGCAAGAGCAGGGACAGAACAGATGGTAGATCGGGAGTATCTCCAAGCTGTCACTATAGACTTTAAGCTGTGTCCTGGGCCCTAGGGTCTCCCCGTGGTAATCCATTTCATAGACCCTTTCCAGATCAGTCTTCCTAAAGTACAGCACTGGCGGTTTCTGTTCTCACAGAACTCAGTGCCAATGCCTCAATCTGGCCTCCAAAGCTCTCTACAGTTCACTCTAAATTTCCCTATTCCTAGACCATATTGCCACGTAAGGCTCTGTCTGTTCAGGGTACCTCCTCCTTACCTCCCCTGCACCACATCTCCTGTATTACCTCTCTCGTGTCCCCAAAAGGATATTTCTAAATGCAGAGATCTGAACTATACTGTTTTACTTAAAACAATGTCTTCTAGGATGAAGTCTAAATTCCATAGCATCACATGCATTGCCTTTCACAAATTAGCCTCTATATGTCTTTCCAGGCATTTTCTCCATTCGTCTCATTTCCATCTTCACCTCCTCCCCTGACATTCTAACCACATAGAAGATTCTCACCCTTCCCAAATGCATTCTGCTCTTTTATGCCTTCATGGTTTGTCATATGTTGTGATCATTGCCTGGGATATATTTCTCATCTTTTCCATCTGGTAAAACTCTATTTATTATTCAAGCCCAGATCAAAGTTCATTTCCTTTAGAAATGCTTTTTCAATCTCCCAGGCAGAAATAATTTCTTTCTCCATAGTTGCTTCTAAAGAGTGCTATTACACCAGTTATTACATTGTGTGGTAACAATTTACAGCCATGACTTCCACTGAAGTGTTTTTCTATAACATATTATTATTATTATCTTCAATATATTATAATATTGATTAATTCAATATAATTATCTTATTACTCTTTGTGCCTTCAGCCCCTAGTACAGAGCATATTATCAATGAAAGTTTGAGGGTGATCCATCTAGAATATCCACTCTGTCTGAATTCTGCTCATTCTTCAGATCTCATCTCAAATACCATCTCTTTTAGGACTTTGTTGTTATCCCCTATGACCAACCTAGACAGCATATTAAAAAGCAGAGACATTACTTTACCAACAAAGTTCTGTCTAGTCAAAGCTATGGTTTTTCCAGTAGTCATGCCTGGATGTGAGAGTTGGACTATCAAGAAAGCTGAGCACAGAAGAATTGATGCTTTTGAACTATGGTGTTAGAAAAGACTCTTGAGAGTCCCTTGGACTGCAAGGAGATCCAACCAGTCCATCCTAAAGGAAATCAGTCCTGAATATTCGTTGGAAGGACTGATGCTGAAGCTGAAGCTCCAATACTTTGGCCAACTGATGTGAAGAACTGACTTATTGGAAAAGACCCTGATGCTGGGAAAGATTGGAAGCAGGAGGAGAAGGGGACGACAGAGGATGAGATGGTTGGATGGCATCACTGACGCAATGGACATGAGTTTGAGCATGCTCCGGGAGTTGGTGATGGACAGGGAACCTGGCGTGCTGCAGGCCATAGGATCACAAAGCCTTGGACACAACTGGGCGACTGAACTGAACTGAACTGAACTAATGAAAAGTTTTCTTCTTTCAAATCTCTGTAACTTTGATTTGTGCAATTAAGCCCCTCCTTCATATCCTGTCTCGTCTTATGGCTGCCTTACTCTCCTCTCTCTTCCCCACTAGCCTGTGGGCTCCTTTCTTTCCCTCTGTACCAACTCCCAGTGCGATCTGCTAGTACATGGGTAGATACAGTCAAGGGAGAATGATTCCTTCTCTTCCATTCCAGCTTTGGGGTCAGTATTATTTGGGGATTCTTGACTTTAGAGAGTAGGAAGTTAGAATAACTAGTTAAATGTGTTTGTGAAGCCAAATATTTCTTAAATATCCTAGGCATGGGGGTATCTTAAAGTTCTATAAGAATTTTTGAAAAAACTTTTATTTGGAGAGTATGTTTTAAAATATACAGACATTCTTGGTGTTTATGACTTTTTTTTTTAACCCAAATCTTATCACAAGAGTCCTTGCTCTCAATGGCACCATGTTTGTAATTGTGTTGATGTCAATGGACCAGTTTTGATGGTCAATGGATCATCAGTTGTGTTGATGTCATTGGATCTAATTTTCAGAGATTTCTCTGAAGTTTAAAGGTAGACAGGGCTACCAATGGATGCTTATTTTAGAGGACAATGAAAGATGAAGATTAAAAAGTATCATTAGATCTAAATACCTAAAGAACAGTTGCATTTTATTAATATGCGAAAAGGTTGGCATAATCAGTGATTGTGTCTATCTTACATTAAATAAACACCCAATTGACTTGGTTGAGTCAGTGAAAACAAATCAACCAAACAGTAAAGCTTGAGAAACACTCAAACTTCCCAGAAACCAATGTTTCCTAAGTTTCTGTTGTTCACATACCAACTGCCCAACCTGTGTCATACCTCTATACCACGAATGATGTAGTAAAATTAATAATTCTTGGAATAAAACAATCATAAATTTTATACTAAAATCATCTGTCATAAACAAGAGGTAATTACTTTAAAAAGCCATAATAGTGTGATTGCAATTCTAGCTGGAATGTAGGAAAGCCCTTGCTTTCTTTTTTTAAGACTGGAGATTAACAAGTGAAGAGTTGAAAAAAGTGCCAGACTAGGAAGGACTGAAAGGACTTTTAAGAAGACGTAGCTTTCTCTTTACGTAATTCATTTAAGAGTAATCTTTGTTATTATGTCCCTCTGAAAATCACCTACATACATGAGTAACACCATCTTGGCATTTGGAATTACAACTATAACTAAAAAAATTAAGCAGTGGATTAAAGTTAAAGTTTTTAAAGCAGTGTTCTGGTTTATGATCATGTGTTTTGCAAGATTACAATGTGTTTTGCAAGATTACAATGTGTTTTGCAAGATTACAATGTGTTTTGCTAAAGACAATACTTCACCATTTTTGAAGGATTTATAATGTTTGACTAAGTAGGTCATATTCAGGAGTTAAAATCTGAAACTTAATTTTATGAGAAAACAAGTTACACTTAAATAAGACTTTGAGAGAAAGAACAATGAAAAAATGTAGGTGGATTTAGAAGATTTCCCTATTTCAATTTACATCTTAAGAGCGTTTCTCTTATTATTAGGCATTTAATGGCTTACCGAGTAGGAGGTTTATTTCTGAGAGAAGCTAAATTTTAAAAAAAGATAAATGTTTTTTATCTCCTTTATTTCTTCCAGAACATAAAAAATAATTAAAGACTCTTACTTTAAGATACTTCTTGAGAGTGTATTTTCATGCATCAGCCTTCATTTTAATCATTCTGAGATTTTTCAAGTTCAAAAATGTATCTCCAAAAAACTGCCTTTGTTTCAAGGATATTCAGAGCTGCAGCAATCCACCTATGGAATCCTGGTGCTTTCACTCGGCACCCAGATGGACTGGAAGAAGACAGCATCAGGTACACAGGCCCACATGGCCAGGACTTTATAGTTGTAGAAGCTGGGATGGCAGGGCACAGTTTACCTGATACAGGCAGGTAGTAAGGGCAGATCTCTACCACTGCTAACCCGTGTCAAAGAGTGTCCCAAGGAATCAAAATTTCAGCTCAGAGTAAAGGAATTGAGAATAATAGAGGGTTTTTCCTTCCTTCAACCAAACACAGTGTTCTTCCCATGGGCAAATTTAGACCAACTTATTCCTTGGGCAGTAGATGACTCTTAAGTGCTGAAATTATTTTGGTATTTAGTTAAGGATTCACTGTGAGGGCTCAGACTTATAGGAATTGAAAACAGCACGTCTCCATCTAAGTGGATTAGGTTTTTAGGGAGCAGAAGCAGCTGTAGGCAATGGGAGAAAATCAGCTTGCCCTACAGGTTACAGATTGATTGACAAGAGGAAGGCAGAGGCAACCAAGAGGACATCAGCAGGACCAGGGATATTCAAGTATTAGAGCAGGTGGGTGGAGCCAGGGAAGGGGATGTTGAAACTGTCACAAACAGGTGGGCAGATGGGCAGCTCAGAAAAAGCTGTGAGCAAGAAACCAGACTCAAGCTACAAACCCTGAGTTGAGGACACTGGGGAGAAGTGACCTTTGTGTGGCTAGAAATGAGAGGGAAGAGCTTAAGGCTGGAAAGAAATAAGTACTGGGTGGGATATCAGGGCTGTCTTGGGCATAAAAACAAAGCAGGGGCTCCCAGAAGAAGTACAAGAGGAGAGCATGGCCATAAAAAAGAGGCAAAAATCCATTTATTAGAACTGGGGCAGGGATAGCAGTCAGAGAGTGCAATAAATGAAAGGAAGTGGGAAATTGAGCCATTCCCTAAATGACATGAATTTCTAAGTTTCTTCATTTCTGTTTAAATATTTGATCTCTCTTTTATGCTGGAGGCTTTCCGAGAGCATCTGATGATCCTTGGCCACCAATCAACGTCTAAGGGCAAAGCACTGGTAGCTCTGTGTGCAAACACGGAGGTTATCAGCGGATGAGACTCGTTGTGAAACAGTCAGGATGGAAGTCAAATATTTTGGGTGAGACTCAAACATCAGGATGAGGAAATCTCTTCTCTGATGCCATTCATCTCTTCCAAGAAGAGTTTCTGTCTGAAGAGTAAATATCTGGAAGATAAACACAGCAGAAAAGGGAGGGGGGTTCCTACTATTCAATATGCAGGTCCTTTCAATGCCTCTGAATCAGCCCATGTCTCAAATATCTTCACGCCTCCATGTCTGAAGTATTCTCCCTTCAGAGCTGCTTGAGGATAAATTTCAAATCTCCTGCTCTTGGTAAGAATGTAGGTTAACCATAGACTATCTTCAGTCCAGAAAGAGATCCAAGAGCCCAGTCACTCTAGTGCTAGCTTTGTAGGGATTCAATGATGGCGACAGGCTTGCTTTTCATTAGCACTTTTACTTTGAAGGTCATGTAAGTTATAGCCTCCTCCTCTCTTTTGAGCCAGTTACCACTTCTCCATCTGCTTTGTGTCTCGTAAAAAGGTTGAAATCTTTCACCTCCTGATTTTTCTTCTGTTTTCTTTGTCTTTGAGGCTTTGTAGTCTTCTCTTTTTGTGTGTGCTAACTTGCTTCAATTGTGTCTGACTCTTTGTGACCCTATGGACTGTAGCACACCAGGCTCCTCTGCCATGGGATTCTCCAGGCAAGGATATTGGAGTGGGTTGCCATGCCCTGAGCTAGGGGATCTTCTCAACCCACGGCTCAAACCAGCCTCTCTTATGTCTCTTTCATTGACAGACAATTCTTTGCCACTAGTGCCACCTGGGAAGCTAGTGAAGGCTTCTCTTACTAGCGCATTATTATGCTTTTGAGAAGAGTTCAAACTGTCATCGTTAATGAAAACTCCCTTTTGGTACCGACTGACAACATGAAAAGTGAAGTAGAATTTCAAGGGTAGGCTTTAGTGAGTAGACATATAGTAAAGTTAGTGTAACAGGTCTTGATGGAAAAGAATGACATTTATTCTGATAGCTCATGGGGAACAAGAAAGTGTATCAGAGCTTACTTAGTGGTCTTAATTTAACTCTCCATTGGGTATGAATAGGACTGGACTTACTAGGCAGAATTGACTCAGATTTTTCTCCAGAAGACTGGCTTTACCTAAATTCCCAGCCAATCTCACTGCCAGTTGATATCTACTGTTACTTGCTTTTGGAGACCTTCCATTATTCTTATCTCCCCTTAGAAACAGTTTGCCCATTCTCTGATAATTACCCAAACTCATGGTGAACATACCTCACAAGCACACAATAAGATGAACTTTATGTCTGACCGATTTATTGGTGAGTGATTCCCAAATGCTCCTGGTGCCAGGTGCCTGTCTGACTTTATGTGAATAACTTGGGCAGTCTTTTAAAAATAATAGAATTCTGTGAAAAGTATCGTTGGTAGCTTGATAGGGATTGCATTGAATCTATAGATTGCTTTGGGTAGTATAGTCATTTTGACAATATTGATTCTTTCAATCCATGAACATGGTATATTTCTCCATCTGTTTGTGTCCTCTTTGATTTCTTTCATCAGTGTTTTATAGTTTTCTATGTATAAGTCTTTTGTTTCTTCAGGTAGATATACTCCTAAGTATTTTATTCTTTTTGTTGCAATGGTGAATGGTATTGTTTCCATAATTTCTCTTTCTATTTTCTCATTGTTAGTGTATATGAATGCAAGGGATTTCTGTGTCTTAATTTTATATCTTGCAACTTTACTATATTCATTGATTCGCTCTAGTAATTTTCTGGTAGAGTCTAGGGTTTTCTATGTAGAAGATCATGTCATCCGCAAACAGAGAGAGTTTCACTTCTTCTTTTCCTATCTGGATTCCTTTTACTTCTTTTTCTGCTCTGATTGCTGGACAAATAATTTCACAATTTGTATAGAAATACAAAAAACCTCAAATAGCCAAAGTAATCTTGAGAAAGAAGGATAGAACTGGAGGAATCAACCTGCCTGACTTCAGACTATACTACAAAGCTACAGTCATCAAGACAGTATGGTACTGGCACAAAGACAGAAATATATATCAATGGAACAGAATAGAAAACCCAGAGATAAATCCACGAACCTATGGGCACCTTATCTTTGACAAAGGAGGCAAGAATATACAATGGAAAAAAGACAACCTCTTTAACAAATGGTGCTGGGAAAACTGGTCAACCACTTGTAAAAGAATGAAACAGGAACACCTTCTAACACCATACACAAAAATAAACTCAAAATGGATTAAAGATCTAACTGTAAGACCAGAAACTATAAAACCCCTAGAGGAGAACATAGGCAAAACACTCTCTGACAAAAATCACAGCAGGATCCTCTATGACCCACCTCCCAGAATATTGGAAATAAAATAAAAAATAAACAAATGGGAACTAATGAAACTTAAAAGCTTTTGCACAACAAAGGAAACTATAAACAAGGTGAGAAGACAGCCCTCACATTGGGAGAAAATAACAGCAAATGAAGCAACAGACAAAGGATTAATCTCAAAAATATACAAGCAGCTCCTGCAGCTCAATTCCAGAAAAATAAATGACCCAACCAAAAAAAGAGCCAAAGAACTAAACAGACATTTCTCCAAAGAAGACATACAGATGGCTAACAAACACATGAAAAGTTGCTCAACATCACTCATTATCAGAGAAATGCAGATCAAAACCACAATGAGGTACCATTACACGCCAGTCAGGATGGCTGCTAACCAAAAGTCTACAAGCAATAAATGCTGGAGAGGATGTGGAGAAAAGGGAACCCTCTTACACTGTTGGTGGGAATGCAAACTAGTACAGCAGCTATGGAGAACCGTGTGGAGATTTCTTAAAAAACTGGAAATAGAATGCCATATGACCCAGCAATCCCACTTCTGGCCATACACACTGAGGAAACCAGATCTGAAAGAGACACGTGCACCCCAATGTTCGTCTCACCACTGTTTATAATAGCCAGGACATGGAAGCAACCTAGATATCCATCAGCAGACGACTGGATGAGGAAGCTGTGGTACATATACACCATGGAATATTACTCAGCCATTAAAAAGAATTCATTTGAATCAGTTCTAATGAGATGGATGAAACTGGAGCCCATTATACAGAGTGAAGTAAGCCAGAAAGATAAAGACCAATACAGTATACTAATGCATATATATATGGAATTTAGAAAGATGGTAACAATAACCCTATATGCAAAACAGAAAAAGAGACACAGATGTACAGAACAGACTTTTGGACTCTGTGGGAGAAGGCAAGCGTGGGATGTTTAGAGAGAACAGCATAGAAACATGTATATTATCAAGGGTGAAACAGATCACCAGCCCAGGTTGGATGTATGAGACCAGTGCTCGGGGCTGGTGCACTGGGAAGACCCAGAGGAATCGGGTGGAGAGGGAGGTGGGAGGGGGATTGGGATGGGGAATACATGTAAATCTATGGCTGATTCATGTCAATGTATGGCAAAAACCACTACAATATTATAAAATAGTTAGCCTCCAACTAATAAAAATAAATGGAAAAAAAAACCACCTAAAGAAAAAATAAAAAATAATAGAATTGCAGATCCCACCCACCCTCACCCCCATGCCTAGAAGAACTAATTCAATAGGTAGAGTATACAGGATCTTGTCAAGGTAATTCTGAGTTACTATTATAAAACATTCATTTCATTGACTTATTCATGCTTATCCATATTGTTTATTTGTAGATGACTGGTGCACTAGTCATAAAGTATGAATAGGCCGTTTTTGCCTTTGAAGAATTATTATCTAGTAGAAAACATAGGGCCTTCTCTGGTGGTTCAGTGGTAAAGAATCTGTTTGCAATGAGGGTGACTTGGGTTCGATCCCCGGGTCAGGAAGATCCCCTGGAGAAGGGAATAGCTACCCGCTCCAATACTCTTGCCTGGAGAACCCAATGGACAGAGGAGTCTGGAGAACTACAGTCCATGGGGTTGCCAAGAGTTGGACACAACTGAGTGACTAATACAGCAGATGACACAGACTTAACAGAAAGAATTTTAATTAAAATCAGTGTGCAATTATGAGGACAAGATGAATCAGCTAAAGTACTGTAGACACTTGGAAGAGTCATAAATGACTTAGTGGGGATCAGGGAAGGTCTTGTGAGGAAGTGGCCACTTAGTTGTGCTTTGAAGAGTGAGATTCCCATAGGTGGAAGTGGAGAGCATTTGGGTAAGTTTTTTCAGACATCTTATCAAAAGAAAGTGCTCAAAATAAAAATTATGTCATACTATATTTATTTTTATTTTTATAAACTCTGTATTCATGAGCATAAGTAAATATTCCAAGTCAAATGTTTAAGTTTTTGGATATTTTCAAGAGCTTTAATTCACATTAATAATCATTGTCACATACTTACTAAGTACCCATCATGTATTGAAATCTGTTAGCTGATATAGGACAAATTACAACAATAGAATAAAATTTGTCTACCTTGAAGAAGCTGGGAAATTATAAGACACAGAAATATTAATATAAAAATACTCAATATTTTTTAGTAAATATTTTGATAATGTTTCTTATTCTTTCATCTTGATTCACCTCTCCTCTGATTAATATGTAGATTGATTCTTATTGTATCAGTTTTTGGGTAAAGATGAACATATTTTTAAGCTTCTATTTTAATTCCATCAATCAGCAATAGTTCCTCCTATAATAATAGGGGAGCATTTTATACTGTCCTTCCCTTATTCTATTTATAGTTAAAAGTCATTTTTAAACTTTCCCTTTCCTTTCAAAGGTCCCATTTCATCTCTTGCATTGCTTTTCCAATTTTACATCAATATGTCTTTGCTATTTCTTGGTAATCTTTGTTTTCTTTATTAGTTTCAAAAACAATATCCCCTTTATATTAGCTTCAAGCTCTTCTTTCAGTTAAAGTACAATATTAGGTTGGAATTTCTCCAAAACTTTTTCAAAGAAAAATGTTAATGATAGTAGTGTGATGCACTCTGTATATCATCATTAAAATGATTAAAACTGTTATAAAGCACCTTTTTGTGCTCTGTGGTGTAAAAAGAAATGGAAATTATTGCTATTCTCTAGAGAATCTTATACTGAGGATGAATCAGTAAAGAACATAAATTGTGATCAAAACATAAGCAAAACAATATAACTGTTAAGGAAGATAAACTCTAGGCATTAATGAGAGAAAGTATTGCAGAATACACTTGGTTTCAGAGACCGTATAGAGAGAAGAGTGGCATTATTATGGGATACACTTGACCATCTTCTTTTCTTTTGATTCCACTTCAATACAACTCCTTCTCTGCATTCTGTGCCTCTTTTCTTCTCTTTTCATGCACATTTCTCTTTTCCCTCCCCCAATGCCCTTCTCTCTTCTCTGTGAAAGAAAAATCTCACAGCCTTTCTGGGTCCTATAAAGAGCATTTACCCTTGTCTTAAATTGGTCCTTGCCGAGTGACAGCGGCTCGGTGGTAAAGAACCCACCAGCCAGTGCAGGAGACACAGAAGATGTGGGTTTGACCCCTGGGCTGGAAAGATCCCCTGGAGGAGGAAATGACAATCCACTCCAGTATTCTTGCCTGGAGAATCCCATGGAGGGGGGCGGGCTACAGTCCATGGGGTCACAGAGTCAGACACAATTGAGTGACTGAGCATGCAGTAACACTAAGTATGAAGAAGCTTCTTCTCTCCTAAAAAGCCACTCTGGGTGGTTCTGATCAGGTCCAGTCTCAGCTGATTGGAATCTCTGCCTTTCAAAAGCACTGCCAGTTCCTCACTGAAAGCATGGAAAGACTGACACTATGGTACAGTGTCAGTAGCGACTTGTATGACCTTACACCAAGCTGGCTCTGAACATGCTACTTTACAAAATGTGGAGGTTTGTGGCAGGCTAAATAATGCCCCATCCCCTTGCCAGTATGTCTACATCCTAGTCTCCGAAACCTATGAATGTTACTTTATACGGCAAAAGGGATTTTGCAGAAGTGATCATTAAAGAACTTGAGATGGGGAGATTGTCTTATATCATCTAGGTGGACCCGAGATAATCACAACTATCCTTATCAAAGGGGCCCAGAAGGATTCAATCAGAGAAAGCAAGGTGATGATGGAAGCACAAACTGGAATGAGATGATCTGAAGAGGAAGGAACTGGCCACAAGCCTACGAACACAGGTATCCATCCCGGAATCCAGCCTGGAAAAGGAGAGCAACTGAAATCTTCCCTCAGGTTCTCCAGAAAGAACTAGCCCTGTAGGCAAGTTGACCTAGCCCAGTGAAACTGATTTCAGACTCCTGGCCTACAGAACTGAAATAGAGTAAACCTGTGCTGGGTTAAGTCACTAAGTTTATGGTAACTTGTCACAACCGCCTTAAGAAACTAGTACAAGGTAGCTCTAGATGCCTTCTGGGGCTGTTTCTAATCCTAACTGCTACTTCCTAGCTATGGCCCACAGCTAAGTGGCCTAGACTTGGCAATACTTGGGTGTCTTAACAGATCTTGTTTTAAAAAAAAACATTGTTTGACATAGCAAGTGCATTCAAAGAAGGCAGTTAAAGAAGACTGTCTGCAGGTTCACGTGAGATTTTGTTCCCTAAGGAATTGGTGTGCAGAGAAAAACATTCATCTTCCCCTAGAATCTGACCCCAAACTTCCATTCCAACTTTCTTTCCTACTACGTCCTACTCTCCAGCCCTATCAGTCTTCTTGTCACTTCCCAAACAGGCTCTTCTATGTTCCCATTTCTTTGTTGGTCCTCAGCATGAAGGGCCATGTCTCCAAAGTTCCAACCAAGTGCAAAGTCTTCTCAAAATCTCTCCCTGACTACCCAGGTCACATTTAATCTTTCCTTCTTCTATTTTCCCCAAATATATCATTTGAGTTGCTTGTGTTCAGACTCTTAAATCCATCTTCTGTATAGTGCTTACACATCAGTCTCCTCCATTAGAGAGAAGGAACATGGAAGGCAATGTGCACGGCTTATTCATCTTGGTGTTTCCCGAGCAGTGTCTACACAAAGTAGACGGGCCGTGTTTCTGGTATTAAACTCACAGAGGACTAGAGCCAAAGAACCACTTATTGTTGCTTTTCGTAAGTACAAAATTGTTTTATATGAAAAGTTGTGAAGGAACATTTATTTATGAGTGCTCCCTATCTTTTTCTCCTTATGTTCCACAGTGTTTTACTTTAGTGTAAACTTTCTAGGATTACCCTTCCTCTGACATACCAAGATCAAGTAGGAAAAAAATTAGCCAAATCTTACTTGCAATTTTTTTCCCAAGAAAAGTATTAAAAGTTAACTCAGGAGCCAGGGAAACTGTTAAGAGTTTTTTTAAAGCATGATACATTGTAACTACAGGAAGAACATAAGCCCATCTGATTTACCTTTACCCATCATTCTTTCTCTTCCTCAAAATTCAGGATTAGGGGCATTTTAATAGCTTAAAAACTATTTAAAAGTATCAGGAGTAATCATTGATAATAAGTCTTTGCCCCCTTGTTCCAAACCAAATTCTAATTAAGTAAAGCTTGTCAGTAAAGCCTGAACAGTAAAGGCAATTTATTCCACCTTTTCTGTATTAAACCATATCCCAATCTGGATTTGATGATGGAGAACCAAGTGGTAAAAATTAGTCCACTCCAGAAATACCTTCCAGGGGAAGAATGCTTGTCACCCTACTCATTTCCTTGATCATAGTTGGTGATGATGCCAAACCCTTCATTTGGATAGCTAAGGGAGCTTAACTCTTAAAACCTCAGTACACCAAAAAAGGAGACAAATAGATAGTACCAAAGTGCCTACTACTGTTATTTTTCAGACGGGTAAATAGTTCCAAATGTCAAATTCTCATAGTGTGTCTGTAAACAAACCACAAAGAGGATGAAGCTAATGGATGCCCAGTCTTGTTTTATGACCACTTGTCCGATCAAGACAGTCAACTGAAAACCCCTGACTTGTTTGAACAGAGGTGTGTAAATTCACATACGATGCATTCAAGTGACGGCGATACTGAAAGAGCGTCCACATTACAGCTGTTTAGATTTAGCAGCAGTATCAATAATTTTATCTTTATAAACAATCAATAGATACTGGTTCTTTAAAGAAAAAAAATCTGCTAATTCCTCTGATGCCAAGAGAACACCAACAATATGTTACTATCTACAAATAAATAAACAAACCTCTCAGACTGAACCCAGGTCACCCACACATACTAACATCTTCCTTCATCATTGGTCTTCAGGGACACAAGGATGTTCTAAGTATTTTCCGGTCCATTCTCCTCTTTAGGACACAGGTCAGGACAGCATAACCTCAAGGCTAAGATTTGGGATGAATGTTTATACTGCTGGCCCCAGTTCCCAGTAAAAGAATCACAATGACATAACAGCCTAAATATCTCTGGAAAAGCCTAAGGGGAGAGGTCTTTATTCCAAAAAAGATCTAGCACCTAAAGCAGGACAGAATAAAAAGTGTCTGGTTCAGAAAATCTGGCCAAGTCAGTGCATTCTGTACAAAGTAAGTTTTATCTGTTGTCTAGTAAGAAAAAAAAAATGTAGGAACCCATTGCATAAGTAAATTTTCAACAAATATATGTGCATTCTGGATTAGTTAATTATTCTACCACCCTTTAGTACCTTGAAAGGTAAATTTAAAGTTAAGTGTTTGATTTGTTTATTTTGAGGACAGAAAGGCCCAGATCTGGGATCGGAAACTGCCAAGCTAGAAATGGTTCTTGGCAGAATTCCATCTGGCCATCTACTGATTTTCTAAAATTAAGTGTTCTTTGCTTCTATCTCTAATTATTTGGATGAATAAAATTTAAGAGAAAGCAAGCATGTCATCTCAGACTTCATAATACTGGGTATAGTCAGATGTATAATTTATAGCAGGAAGAACATCTCTGAACTTTCATAAAAAGCACAAACCAAAGTCAGGCCAATGTAAGTTCAAATTTTGATTATGTCATTTGGCCTATGTACCCTAGGACAAGGAAATTAAACTCTCTGAGGTTTAGTCTTCTTATCCATAAAATAAGAATAATAGTACTTCTTTGCAGTGTTAATAAGTTGAAACTTGTCATCAAGTCCACACACAACCTGCAGATGCTCCAAAAGTGGCAGCTATTATCCATTGTATAAAGCAGCATTATTTATAAAATGGATACACAAATATCCTTTAGAATATTTTAAACTCTGTGAGCTTGAGTTCTAATAGACTGCCTTGTGTAAATTGTTAGACCTCATATCTCTAGCTGGCACTAAATAAGGATGTGCTAATTTGTTTAATTATATATTTTCTTCAAAACAAACAAATTATACCAAATTTCACCCAGAGCTTCCATTTCCCTTGCTTAATTTATTAATTTCATCAATGTCTCTGGAAATAGTTTGCCACTAAATGGTAAAGAGCAAAACAACAGCAACAAAACTATTTTATAGGCCAGAGAACAACACATAGGCCCCAACAGAATAGAGAAGAAGAACCTAAAGCAGAAAGGTCTGCCTCAGGAAGGTTGGTCTTGGCTGTCTGTGATGCTGCGTTGAGAAGGAAGTTAAGGTAATAGAATAGGGCACAGTGGATGCAATGGGGAGTGGTGGACAGGGTAGAGTCATTTCAAGTTCAGCTCCAGAGAAGTCAGAACCATTTAGTAGCAGAGCCAGAACTAGAACCAAGGTCATCAGATTTGGACAGAAACAGCTGAGGTCATAAATCACCATCCAGAGTATGTGAAGCTTTCTACCATGATGCTTTAGCTGGGAGCTTTGGTGAGTTCCATCACCCTTTCTGATCTGTTTCCTTATCTGTTAACTGAGAGGGTTGGACTAGATGAAGTCTCAGCTCCTTTCCAGTATTAATAGTCTATGTGCATATGCTTCTATATAGTACAACTTGGCTCTCTAGATTAAGAAGGTTACATTTTTAATAGTGCTTTAGAGTTTACCAAAAGCTTTTGAAGTTACCATTCTATTTGACCTTTACAACTACTTTGTAAGTCATGCATTTTCCTCCTGCAATTTTATGGAATAGTGAAAACCACTCAGTCATGTCTGACTCTTTGCAATCCTGTGGACTGTAGTTTACCAGACTCCTTTGTCCATGGGATTCTCCAGGCAAGAATACTGGAGTGGGTAGTCATTCCCTTCTCCAGGGGATCTTCCTGACCCAGGGATTGAACCTAGGTCTCCTGCATTGCGGGCAGATTCTTTACCATCTGAGCCAACAGGGAAGCAATTTTACAGATGAAGGAACTTCATCTCTGAGAGATCAAGCGAGTCAGCCAAGGGTATAAGATTTGCTAGCAGTGGAATTGTGCACATTCAGGCCTCAAAATAAGCTGAGGGATTTAGTATAAAAAATACAAATATATAATATACAAGAAAAAAAGTGCAAGTAAGTGAGATAGAAAGGGTTGGAGGGAGAGGTGTCAGGGAGGAGAAAATACTTACAGGCTGAAATAAAAAGCTAAAAGGCTAGAAGCACTTGTACAAATCGTCAAGGGCAGGTAAAGACTTTTTTAAAAAACAATGAAGAGGTAGCCCCACTGCTTGGCAGATGGCTTAAAATTAAAAGGCTCAAGAGGGAGGGTATATATGAATAATTAAGGATGACTTGCATTGCTATATGGTAGAAGCCAACGCAGCATTGTAAAATAATTTTCCTCCAATTAAAAAAAATAAATTTTAAAAATACTTTTAAAAAAACAGACAAGAAAGGATGAGCAAATTTTCTCCTATTTTGTTTCTGCCTTATAAAGAGTATCTTTCAATTGGAAAGTATAGAACATAGTAAGGCTTTGAGATCAAAACTGTATCTGCCCTATTTATCCAAGGTCAAGTTCCTAGGCTTGGATAAGCTATCTCAAGTTTCTAGAAGGAGCCTATTGTGATTGGAAGATTAATTTCTGAAATCTCAGCATAGAAACTAGTTTATAGTTTTAGTTTCATAGAAACTAAAGAAATGTTGGAAATCTAGAGAGGAACAAAAGTTCCAATTTTTTTAAAAAGCAGTTTCCAAAAATTACTGATGAATGTTTGATATCAATCTTTAACAAAGTTCTCCAAAGACAGGTTGGTTAAACAGATGATATGCCGAACTTATGAAAGGAAGTGCCAACTGAAGACAGCTCCCATTAGTTGACCAAGAATAAGTCAAGGTCTTGTAGCCTCATGATGAAGTTACTAGAGTATCATCAGTTTAGCAATGCTATAGATGTGGCAAATATCCATTTCTAAAGATATTTGGCAACTTTTTCTTTAATGCTGCATGATAGTATAGCTACTGAAGTCATAATAAACTGAATAACTCAAAGAGAACTGATAAACATTGATTAATCAAATTTGCACATGAGACAAAGAATAAGCAATGTCTCAAAAGGCAGCTCAAGATTTAAAAAAATCTCGCAATGCTGAAACTATAGGTTTAAATGTTAACAAGGATCAGTGAAAAGGTACACTTAGGTTCTAGGAAACAACCCAAAGGGACTTGTTGGTTGCTTTGAGAAATCTGAAAATTTCTTGTGTGCTAAGGACATCATGAAACTCAGTCCTAAATTCTTTGATAATATGAAGCATAAATGCATGCATATGCACAGAGGTGCCGAGAGCTATGGGTCCCACCTTCTATGAGGGACTGTCAGATCAGATACTGCACCCCTGAAACAGAGTACTAAAGAGGAGACCCAGCAGTCAATTCTCACCGTGTGACTCCGACACTGAGACGGACGGAGGACAAAGACCCGTGTCACGTGAAGAATGTTTACAAAGACCCGTGTCACGTGAAGAATGTTTATGACGGCATGTGGCCTTTACTGGGGCTTCCCCGATGGCTCAGTGGTAAAGAATTAGCTTGCCAATACTGGAGATGCAGGTTTGATCTCTGTGTTGGGAAGATCCCCTGGAAAAGGAAATCGCAACCCACTCCAGTATTCTTGCTGGGATAATTCCACAGACAGAGGAGCCTGGTGGGCTACAGTTCATGGAGTCACAGAGAGTCAAATGTGACTGAGCACGCATGCATGCATGACGTGTCCTTTATTAGCAAACATATCACATTCTTAGCTGAGAAAAAGAAAAATGTTTTGAATGAATGAATGAACGCATCAGTCGACAAATGAACCAGCGTACTGGTTTCCGGCCTTTTCCCCTTCCCCCAAATTGTGTTAGTAATGGTCAGAGCTGGTGAAAGACACACCAGGGAAGCACTGGTGCTGAGTGGGGGAGGCCCAGGAAGGCTGGGTGAGAATAAGGTCGCGTGCAGCCGTGTCCAGTTCTGTAATTCACACAGCCCAAGAGAAACATGAGCAAGCCTGCAGGTTCCCCAGAGGAAAGGAAGTGTATGAGGGACGAACTCATGACCTTTCACTTACAAAGACCAAGTTACATACTTTATTTCAATATAACATAGCAACTGTTTCCTTTTTTTTTTTTTGCCCCATAGAGAAATTTGACCAAAAGCTCCCCGGGGAGAACATACAGTCAGGCAAACCTACATTTATATAGTTGAGGCTTCATCTTCAATTAGGATAAGCACTGAAAAGTTTAAACACGTCTACACAGTTTGTTTCCAGGACCCTCCTCTGAACGGCCATACAGAGGCCGTGGACCCGCAGACTCGGACCCTGAGGACTAAGAGACAGCAAGCTTCCTTCCAATTCTGTGGCCCGTCCACAGAAATACTCACACATACACATGCATACCATACACATTCTGCTTCTAACTATCTACAGTACAATTTACTTTTTTAAATTTTTATTTTAGTACATTAAATTTACTCATAGAAACATTCCAAAAATGTACAATTTTTCCTTTTTAATGCAGTGTAATAAAACATTAAAAAACCCAAAACAGAATACTTGACATTGATAATCTAAAATCAAATTAGCAGAGGATTAAATATTTACAAAACTATCTTTTTAGAGATATTTATAAAGTTACATGCAACATTGCAGGATTGACATAAATGAACGACTCAAAAATGGTAGCATTTTCCTTCATTCCTAAAAAAGAGCCTATGTCCAATAGAAGATGTGAAAATATAAAAGATACTGATCATCTGATTTCATGATCCCAAATATTTACATTTCAAGATATAATTAACAATACTGCCCAATATACATAGCTACAGAAAATAAATGTGTTGATGTTTAGTTGCTTTGTCATGCCCAACTCTTTGCAACCCCACGGACTGTAGCCCACCAGCCTCCTCTGTCCATGGGATTTCCCAGGCAAGAATACTAAATGAATGTGTAATGGGGGAAAAAAGAAAAAGGAGCTACAGGAAAAGATGGAATCATGTTTGTTTCCATGATGCAAATGGGCTGACAGAGGTTTCCACCACCACTGATGCCAGGGGTAACTCAGAGTGACTCCAAGCATGGCATTTTCTTTAATTCTCATGGCAGCTCTGCCAAAAGGGTACTATAATCCCCATTTTAAAGAGGAGGAGATTGAGATTTGGCGAGGGAGGTAATGCATCTGAGCCACACAGTCCAAGAGACATAACCCATCTGCCCACCTCCAGAGTCTGTGCTTTTCTTTTACACCACGTGCACCTCCAGTAACAACAATACAGACCAACATATGAAAGTATAATAATGACAGAATGAAGACCTAAAGAGCGTGGGAAAAGAAAGAAATCCCGGCTGGCTGGCTGGCTGGGACCAGGAAAGCCTTTGTGAAGAATAAGTCATTTGAAACGTGGAAAAAACGAAAATGTCAGCAAGTGGAGCTGCAGGGAACATGATAAAAACTTCTAAGCGTGGCCTGAAATGCACCTTAGGCAGCAATGACATTCTTCCTTCTAACTTTAGGTAGATAAAAATTAGTATCATTCTTCAAGCTCAGGTGTTGTCCTAAGAGACTGTGCCTTTCATCACGACTGATAACCATACAAAGAAAATGAACTAGAATTGCAACACAGGTTTTAAGTTCATATCACATGGCTTATAATTTAAGAATGGTTTGGATACTGACACCAGTAATAAAAAAAAAAAGAACATCTTAATAGGTAGAGAATTTAATTCAGCTTTTCTTTTTAAGGTCACACTGTCTGTGAGTAAGAGATTGGAATAAAAAGCTTTGGTGAACTTAGTACTTGAACATACCCATAACAAAGCCTTGTAAGTAAAGACCAAAAAATACTAGCCTATGCCTTTTTTTTTTTAACTGCATACTGTGCCACCAGGAAATAAAATAAATCATATTTCTTAGTTAAGAAAAATTACATAAAGGTGCTATTCCAAGCAAAAAAAAAAAAAAAAAAAACAAAAACCAAACCAGGGCAATGACTAGCAGTTGGGCTTGTTTTTCGAGATTTCTCAGACAGGTGTGTTAGATCAGCAAGGACAAGAGGACCAGTACTTCCCATGGTATACTGAGATTCACACAAGAGTACAGATTTTAGATGAGATGCTAGAACACAGGATGTGTGGTCAAGGTGAAGTGGAGATCCTATGGTCAAGTTTCCAGCCTTTGGGATAGGTTTAGAATGTTGCCGCTATGGTCTGAATGTTTGGGTCCCCCAAAACTCACATAGGAAAATCCTATGCTTAGTGCAATGGTATTAGGAGGTGAGGCTTTTGGGAAGTGATGAGGGCAGAGGGTGGAGTCTTCATAAGTGAGATTAGTGCTCTTATAAAAGAGACCCCTCTGAGCTCCTCTCCCACCATGTGAGGACACAGGGAGAAGCCAGCAGTCTGCAACCCAGAAGAGGACCTTCACCAGTGCTCCACCAGGCTGGCACCCTGACCTCCAGAGAGGAGACTGTTGTTTAGCCACTAAGGCACATACAACACTTTTACCACCCTGTGGATTGTAGCCCGCCAGGCTCCCCATCCAAGGGATTTTCTAGGCAAGAATACTGGAGTGGGTTGCCATTTCCTTCTCCAAGACAAGATCAGTAGATGATAATTCATTTTAGAGCATGACACTTCAGGGCTTGTGATGCTCAAAAGATATCAGGGGCAGGGGATGGGGGAATGGGTGGGGCTTTCAAGCAAACAGTTAAAAATGTAACAGGAGCAAAGTTCAAGAAAATTACAAAATCAAAAAGAACAAATTATTGCTTCTACTACAGTTATTAATAACAATGATTAGGAGAGCAGAGACTTGGAAAATGGGTTCGGCATAACCAGATTCTTTCTAGGAAGAATAACAGACAAAAGCATGAAAGAAGGAATGGGAAAGAATCTAGAGGTGGGCAGCTTAGGTTATTACAAACATCCATCTGGAGGTGGTGAGGGACTAATTCAGAGAGTGACCACAGGAATGACATAGGATAGCCAAGTTTAAAATTCATTTTAGAGCAAAATTTCTTGAAAAAATTAGGCTATGAAGTGAGAGAGAGGGAAGCATGAGGACATTCCTAAGATTTCTGAGAACAGGTGAGTAGACATTATTAATCAGCCCAGAGTATACTGAAGTTTTCCTTTATGCCTGTTCTTCCCTTGGTACTCACATACCACACCTACCCCAGGCTCTGACAGGTTTCAAAGATATTGGGCCTAACTCTAATCCTGCTGGTAAGAAGAAAATAAATCATTAGCCTTTTTAAAATACTTATAATTTCTAGTCTGTGAATAAATAGGCTGCAGTAGTTGAAAATAATAAATCGTGTCCTGGAACTGAAAGTAGTGATTCACTACTGATGCTTTTGTTTAATTCCATCATTCTTACTTCATTAGTCTTCACAGCATCTTACAGGTCTTTGCTTCTCTAAGTGGAAGTTAATGCAGATCAGCTCACCTAACTCTATTATGGCCCATCCATCTCCACTCTGCCCCCTTAGCACCCCCGAGACTGAGGAGCCGCAGACCTTTAGTCATATGCCAGATTTCCTTACAGCTAGCCCAGAGAAAACCGCCAGGAGTTCTCTTTTTCTTAGGCAATAAAGTATGTGGATCTATAACAGGTATGAATAAACCAAGGGTTAGTCTGTTAGTCGTGTCCAACTCTTTGTGACCCAATGAACTGTAGCCCGCCAGGCTCTGCAGTCCATGTAATTCTCCAGGCAAGAATATTGGCGTGGATTGCCACTCCCTTCTCCAGGGGATCTTGCCAACCCAGGGTTTGAACCCGGGTCTCCTGCATGGCAGGCAGATTCTTTACCATCTGAGTCACAAGGCAAAGCAGAGTGAGGTTAGGTAGTGAGTCTAATTGAGATTAGGTCACAAATCTAAAAAAAAAAATGAAAGGTCTATTCCTTTCGGAGATCTCTGTATTTGTAGGAAGGACACTGACTTTTACTGCGGTAGTAAACTAGCTGTTTTTTTCCTTCACCAGGTAAAATGATGGAAAGCAGACAGACCAGGGGTAGGATGGAGAAGGATGGAATTTGTAAATGTAAGCATAAGCACTGTAAACTTTGCTGGTCAAATAGAATTTTTGGCAGTCTTACAGTTTTGGAAAGCTCCTTTTGAGGTTTGGAAAGAGAAATCAAATCACTAAAAAACTGAGGCCCAAGGTTTAAGTGACATGTAGGCAATGCTTCATAAATAATGTAAATGAAAGTCAAGGCTTAAACTCACAATATTGTTAATAATCATGATAGTTTAGAGTTCTGTTTTTTTTTTTTTAAGACATAGTGCTTCCTGAGTCTATTCTATTCTAGTCTTTTCTATTCCAAATGGGTTAACCAAGTCTCAAAGAGATGAGGTGACTAACTCAAAGTCAAGCAAATAGTGATCTAATTATTTGAAGGACACATAGCTAACCCTTACGTAAGAAAAAATTTACTCATTGTCCTCAGAAAGCATGTTTTGAGAGCCAGGTGTATATTACATGCTAATAGATATACACAGAGAAATTTGGGCGAAGTTCTGCTTATCTCATGCTGAGAGCACTGACTCAGATGGACAGTCAGACAAAGAACATCAGATAGAGAGCTCAGCCGAGTCTTCAAGGCCGAGGTCAAATGCATCTCCAGCCTGAGCCGTCCTAGTCTCCCAGCACATGGCTGCCTCTGAATTCCAGGGCACTTCAGTCATTTCTCTGCTAGTATATTTGGCACTTATTTTTTTGTAGATTTACCTTAGTGCCAACACTGTTCCCATTGAGTTCCTCAAAATAAGCCTATGTGATGTGTCCTAGTATCACCCTCATTTAATAAATGGAGATCCAAGGGACAGAGATAGGAGGTGGCTCTGCCAAGGTGGAACAAGATTCAAGTCAAGGCGGTCTGAGCTCCCCCACACTCCTCTCACCGTGTTAAGGCTATAGGCATCCACACCCAACTTTTTGTTCTCCCTTCAGGATTACTGAGAACAGAGTTCACTCTGATTCATGCCTGTGTCCCAGAGAACATTTAACATAGTGCCTGGGGCAGACCTAGAAATCAAATCATTAACTGAATAGATGAATAGCAAATAGGTGAAGATGGCATCAAGGCATCTGGGCTTAGATCACATGGGATACACACATGCTGATGGAACTGGAGAAACACTGTCCTTCCTCTTTGGTCATTTCGTTCCCACGTGCTCCCCCCTGCTACCTTCTTTGGGCTGCTGGGCTAAAATGAGGTAAAAAGTATGAATTGCAGGGGAAATTGTCCACTGCAGGATGAGAGCAGCTCTTGATGAAACTCAGAAGAAGAAATGTGACTTTGTTGCTCTCTTTCTTCCCCTTCTGTTTTCTTCTTCCCCTATCTGGGTGGCTCCCATGTGAAGTGACCTGGGCTTAGGTTGATGGGTTTGGAGAGGTCACCGCTGGGTTGCCAGGGAGAGAACAGTCTGACCACAGGAGTGGGACAATCACCTGAACAATCTACAGCCACATGCTATAAAATACATATCCACTCAAACATATGATTCAGCCTCACTCAAATGTTCCCTGCAGTTTAGATTTGAATATTTGATTTACCCTTCCCTCATAGAGCACCATAAAATCGCCTTAGTGCATGACTCACTTTCTTTCATTTATTCACATTTCAATGATGATAATTAACCTTGGCTAATAGTTCTCTTCACTAGACTGACTCAGAGGTTGTTAAAACCAGCAAGCTCCCATAATAGACAATGGAAGATGGAAATACACGATGAAGTCTGGCTCATGTGTTCCCACACTGACATCTAACACATCCTTGGGAACTCTCAGCTGGGAGGTCTCTCGGTCAAAATCAGGGACCCTGGAGCCCAAGTCTTCCTTTTTGGTCAGTCTCATGACAGAGCAGTTCAAGAGCCAGCAGCTGGGATAGAAAAAGCAAGAAAAGGAATGGAAGTGTTTTCTTGTTATTATTATGTTTTATAATAAAACAATGTATTTGATTACCTATTTGGCTTTAAATTACATGACTTGTTCCTCAAAAAGTTAAACATAGAATTACCATCTGACCCAGCAATTTTACGCCTAGGTATGCACCTAAAGAACTGAAATCAGGTATTGAAACCAATATATCTACTTGCACTTTCAGAGTGGCACTATTACCAGTAACTAAAACATGGAAAAAGCCCAATGTCCATCAACAGATAAATGGATAAACAGACTGTGGCATACACATAGAGTAGAATACTGTTCATTCATAAAAAGAAGTGGGTACTGATACATGCTACAAGGTGAACCTGGAAGACACATGCTAAGTCAAAGAAGCCAGACACAAAGGTCACATACTAGTGACTCCATTTATACAAGACATCCAGAAGAGGTAAATCCCCAGAAACAGAAAGTGCATTAATTGCAGCCAGAGGCTGAAGGAAAGGAGAAATGGGAGAACAATTGCTTAATGGGGACCACGTTTCCGTTTAAGGAGATACGGATGCTTGGGAACTAGATAAACATGATGACTATATGGCATTGTGAATGAACTAACTGCCACTGAGTTGTTCACTTCAAAATAGTTAACTTTATGTTATGTGAATTTAATGTCAGTTTTCAAAAATTGCATGCCCTCCCATTGAGATATTGTTAATATAAATAAAATTATAAACTTGCCATTCTTGGGTAAATCAATTTGGCATACAGCCTACCATATAAGGATGATGTTCAAGATATTTAATAACAGCAAGGAACACATGCCCCCAATCAGAAATGACACCTCTCATTAGTTCAAGTCAGCTGACTGTCAGCCCTTCCCAGCCTTCAGACAAAAAAACCACCAAAGAATCATTTTCTATATGAGCCACACTTTGCAGGTCAGCAGGCATGATGTCACTTACTCCTTACCAACAATTCAGACTCATTTGTTAAGAGATCGTTCTTCCATTTTAGAAGAAACTAAAGTTCAGTGTGACTAAGCAATTTATTGACAATCACACAAACATTAAGGGCAGAACCAGGACTCACATTCAGGCATTCTTATTTCAAACCAAGATCTCTTTAGTGCACAAAAGTCCTTTTTCTCAAGACAACTTGCATACAAACAACTCAACTGCTACACATTTTTGAAAAGGATATTGGCCCAGATTTTTTAATTATTGAAAGAAGATGGTAGAAAATACCAAATGAAGAAACAGACCAGATTTCTTGGAATAAGCTCAATGGTATGGTTACATTAATAAAAACTAGTATTTGACAATTTAGTATTTTGCTAAAATATGTACCCTGAATATAAATGTAGTGAAAAAAATGTTACCCCTTCCCCAGCCCTTTACCAACAAATATGACAATAGCAAAGTGTTCAGGGCTGGCCTTCGTGAGAAGGCAACCTGTTCAGTCACATGGGGCCCTGTGCTCAGAAGTTTCATGGTTCAAAACTCTGCTGTTGCCACTTGGAAATTCTTAATTATTTTTGAACACGAGGTCCTGCTTTTATATTTTGTACCAGGTACTGCAAATTATGTAGCTGGACTTACCAGCTTCCAACTAATTTTAATCCTTATCTGACCTACTTAGAAGAGCTAAGAATACTGAATAGAGGTCATGTTATAAAATTCTTTATAATTTACAAAGCATTTTCACATAAGAGTTACTCTTCTTCAGTTAAGAGCTTTGTGATTATTTAGATTCACTGCGAAGCGGCTCCTTGAGAAATATACTGCCCATCTAAACCCAGGTCTCCTGATGCTCAGGGAAGGGTTCTCCTAGAAGCTTCTACTGATGCCTTTGCAGCCTTTGGCAGTAAGTTCTAGTGCTGCTTCTCCGAAAAGGCGCCGTTGTTTGCACCCTAAACCACATGAAGAACCTCCTGGCTCATTCTCACTCCCACTTACTCCCTGGCATGTCACTCATGCCCTTCATAACATTGTCAGCATCCGTAATTCTTTCTTTCTTGTTTGTTCATTATCTGTCAACTTCACTGGAATGTAAACTCTACAAGAGCAAGAACCTCTCTGACTTCATCAGTCAGTATGTATTTCCAGCACACGGAAGGCACTCAGCAAGTCATTTCGTGAATGAATGAGTAAATGAAGAAATGAATGAATACTCCTAGTAGACAGGAGAAAGCCGCTTTCTGCACCAATTCTAAAGCACCATGATATCCTTTTGGGCCTATGGTCAATGGGTGGACTTTGTTGGAATGTATTGGTTCACAAATGTTTAACTTTCAGCTTATTTATCCACCTCATCTGAAAATGAGATTCTAAATGATAATATAAAATGACTTTGGAATTTGTACTAAGCCAACAGCACAAGTGGTACAGAATGTTCTCAGAAGCAGCAGGAATCATGAATAATGAAGCAGCCACTTCTTGGACTTCATGGCCCTGCCTGACTGGTGTTCTCGCCCATAAACCTTTCACCTTCTGATCTGAATCTGGATTCTCCCCTTCCAAGTGAGATAACAGATGAAATCCAAGGGAATTACCTATATCCCGAATCTTGGCTGCCACATGGACACAATGGCTTCCACCCAGCTTGTGCTTAGAGCCCTGCTATTTTATGGAAAGAATGTAATTAACACCATCTACCACAAACTCTGCTCCCCTCAGAGCCTCTGACCAAAGCAGCATTATTCCATTCAGAATGTGAATGTTAGATGACTCCAGATGGCAAAGCTGAATCAACAGACCCCGGCAGGAAGGTTGGGTTTATTTCACAGCAGGTAGGAATGTGCAATTGAAGCACAAACAGAAAATTTCTTTGACCTTCCCTGAATTATGTGAGTGTTTGCTGTGCTAATAAAAATCATAACCTATTGGCCTATTTGCTCCATACACAAAATTTTTTGACTAGCAAATTTACACATAGCTTTACTCACATGAATCGGTGTCATTTATACACACACACACAGAGACACAAATTCTCTCATTACATGCTCATTGTAAAAAGTCCTTTATCCTATCCTACTCCCCTCTCATAGAGGTATCTTTTTTAACATTTTAAAGTATATTTCTGTTTACATTTTAGAATATATTGTTCTTATACTCTTTCTGCCTTTAAAAACATTTATTTAAAAACAATCATGAATAGCATTTATAAAAATCTTTATTAACCTTTATAAACCTATTTTAAAGTGTACCTGTGCTCACATTTTAACATGTCTGAAATTGGGCTGGCTTATATTTGATAGCTTCTTAGATTGAGTGAAACACCAAATTGTTTAGTTTTCAATTAAATGGTTCATACTTGATGTATTGTTTTGAAATCTGTTTTTCCAGAAAACCTAAAAAAGTACTTTACACAATATTTAAAACTCACATTGCATTTATATCCACATTACTGTTCAATATTTTCAACCTATAAAATAAATGGTTACAGCTTTCATGTCTTCAAATTGCTTCTAAATTTACTCCTGACCCCTCACTCAGTGCCATAAGCATAAAGGTCCAAGTCCTTTATAACACTTGTTTGTGGATGAGATAAAGAAACTGGATCATACTCCTGGAAACACCCTTACACTCTGTAGTTAATATGCATACAAACATCTCTCCTGAAACTGAGGGCACTGGGTGTGTCATTTGACTTACACACTGGTTTATAATTTCTTTCTTACTTATATTTTCTTTAAGCTGCTGGTTGAGAATGTTCCACCATATCATACATGCATACCCCATCTGAGAACCATGGGTTTTGTAATATCTTACCATTTTCTCCTAATAGAAAATGGGGAAGTGAAGTATGGTTCATTTCTGCTTTTGCCCACAGGAGCTGTCACATTACACCGTCCCCCCCATCCCATTGGGCTTCCTAGGTGGTGCAGAGGTAAAAAATCTGCCTGCCCATGCAAGAGACATGGGTGTGATCCCTGGGTCAGGAAATTCCCTTGGAGAAGGAAATGGCAACCCACTTCAGCATTCTTGCCTGAAAAATCCCATGCACAGAGGAGCTTGGCAAACTGCACTGCATGGGGTCATAGAGTCAGACACAATTGAGCTTGCTTGCACGGGGCATTTGGGCCCCATCCCCCAGTTCCTCACCAGCCTGAGACTCTCTGGAGATGCCCCAGGGGCTGAGTAGGGCTGGGTTGAACTTGCATTGAGTCACATTGAGTAGGTGTGTAGAGAATGGGAGGACTACGCCCTGGACTCAGATTGACCCAGGCTCAGAATCAACCTCTGAGAAGCTAGTTAGCTCTGGTCCTCTCAAGAGAGAGGTCCCAATGCTTCAGGTGAGGTCAAGACTACTCAAGAACTTGGAACAGATGCCCCATAGACTCTGGAGCTACCCCTCATCTCCAGCACATCTACTGGGACTGAGGAAGCCTAGACTTAGTCTACCTGTGATGAAAGAGGGTAATTAAGTGAGCCCCAAATGTTGCCCAGAATATGGAACTCTGCAGCTGAAAACTGATCCCTTGATGAAAACAGCATCTCACCCTCTTGACACAGTAAGGCATTTACAACTGCCACAGTGCAACTATCTAATGAGCCAAAGGACAAATGGGAACTTGGACTTTGAACGTATGAGACCAGTCAGCATTCTCTCCATTAACCTCCATTTACCTTCACGGGAAGGAGGCCCTGCAGTGGCTTTTGACCCAATGGCCTGAATCTACAATTGCCAATTAGCCAATCAGAACCGTGAATCTGCCACAAATACCCTAGTTGCCATCTACCTCCAAAGAGACTCCAACCTGATTCATGCCTCTCCAGCCCTCTGCTACCCACCAGGTCCAAGCTGCCATCATCTGTTGCCCGGGTTATTGCAATGGTCTTCTGAATTTCCTTGCTTCTGCTATTACTTTCCACCAATCTATCTCCATATATAAAACCAGTGCAAACTTTGAAAACATGGATTTCCTATGTCACCTCCACCATACCCCACTGAAAAGCTGGTGGTTTTTTAACTACACTTAGAATAAACCCTAAACTCCTTGGCCTAGACAAGTCCCCATGAAGTGACCTCCCCAGAGTCTCCTTCCACACATGGTCTTCCAGACACCGAACTTGAACATGCAGAGTTCTTTCCTGTGGTGGTGGCCCTATTGTGGTGGCTGTTGCCTCTGCCTGGAAGACATTCACTTCTACTCTGGGCATAAACTGCTCCTCTCATCTCAGAGTCTCCACTACAATATTACCTGTTCAGTAGAGCTGTCCCTGGGTACCTGTCTCAAGCCTCCTCTCCCATCACTCTATCAAATCAGCCCCTTTATTCCCTCTGAAGACCACTTATTACATTCTATAAATATCCCCTGTGTTTACTTCTGTCTTCCTACATGAAAATATAAACTTCTGAGGATGAGGAATGTTGTTTCTCCTTTTTCTAACCTAGAATATCTCCTGAACAATTTGGAAAATTAATTGGAATTCATTGGGAAGTGCTGTATGCCATTAAAATCCATCAACTGAGGGCTACCGGTGTCAGGATATGAGGAAAGGTTGAATGGAAACAGAATAAAGCAGCTGATCACAACCCAGGTGCCCATTGGCATCACAGTTATGCAAGTGCCCTCTGACCTGCCACATCACAGTCTTCAAGGGCAGGGTGAGCATCCTGAGTCAGGAAGTTCCATGGGTGATTCTGCTGCACCTTTGTCTCAAAATGATCAGAAAGAACCTTTCCTCTTCCTCTGGACTCACCAGGGCTCAGAATGGACTGTGATAGGATTATGACACATGGTCAGAACAATGCTTCAACTGTCCTGCCTTAGGAGATGCAGTGAGCACAGAGGTATCCTGACAGGAACCATGACAGATGAAAGCAGAGTCTCAGAAGACATGTTTTGCCACATCCCAATCTTCCAGGGAAGTGTACAAAGCAACTCAGATCAAAAGACTTTTGTGGGGTGTATGTGAGCAGTACATGTGTGTGTGTTTAAAATAGCTTTTTTTATAAAAGTAAAATATTGTAGAAAATTTGGAAAATACAGAAAAAATATAAAGGAGATATTTTAGTACTGAGTGAAAAAAACTATAGTCACTAATACATATATTGAGTACTTAGAATCTGTCAGGCATTTCTCTATATACTTCATATGTGTTTATTTATTTAACTCTTACAACAACCCAATGAGATGTTTTCCTCACCCATTTTACTGATGAGAATACTGAGGCACAGTGAAGTCAGAAAACTTGCCCCAAATCATACAACCCTAGGATTTTAATTTAGCAATTTTTCTCCAGAACTCACATTCTTAACTACTATGCAATAAAGTTCTGTGTAGTTGTGTATATTTATATTTGTACAAACACACACATTTATAAATATAATGGGGCAAAAAAAATGGTTTAAATGTTAACAATCTTTTCTTATCTTTATATGAAGCAAGAGAGCTTATTTCTAGTTACCTTCTAGATCTCTGAAAAATAAATACAATTTTTTAGATTTACCTTTTCTGGCTAAGGTAGTGATGATCTTCTTATTACCAGGAGTTATGTTTGCTTACTTGTTAAACCATGAACATGTGTGTAATTTTATCCAATATTTGTTCTACTACTGTAGAGGTAACCATATTCCTCTTTCCTCTCCCATATTCCCTTAACCTATTAAATATATTAGCCCTGTATTTGTAAGCTTGACTGTGTGATTTTTTTCTAATCTATGGCTAAATTTTGGTTGCTGGTATTTTGTTTCAGAATTTTGCCTCTATATGTAATATTTTCTTTTAATAATTTCTTTTTTATACCATTCTTATCTGGCTTTGATATAAGGGTTGGGTTGATATGAGTTTTATGGACTCATAAAATGAGTTGAGAAGAAGTGCTTCATCTTTTTATCTACTGTAAAAGAGTTTAAGTTTGGAATTATCAATAGCTTGAACTTGTCTAAGAAGATAACCTGGGCATAACATTTTGCTCACAGAAAGAGTTTAAATTTTTAATTCAATTTTTTCCATGGTTATAGCACAAATTGGGTTTTGTTTAATTTTTAGTCAGTTCCGATTATTTTTATTTTCTTCGTAATGCATCTATTTCTTAGAAGTTTTTAAATTTATGAGCATAAACGTGTTTTTCCTCATTTATCTAATCCTGTAATGCAATGCGTAGAAACATCCTTTTCTCATTTTTTCCCCCTTGACAAAGCCTCACAGAGGTTGCTATCTTTATTACCCTTTTTCGGTGGTCCTGGGTCTTTGTTGCTGCCCGTGGGCTTTCTCTAGCTGCGCTGAGCGGGGCTCCTGTTCACTGTGGTGCAAAGGCTTCTCGTTGCGGTGGCATCTCTCGCAGCAGAGACGGGCTCTAGGCACATGGGCTCAGTAGCTCAGCAATGCATGGGTTTGCTGCTCTTCCTGGACCAGGGACTGAAACCTTGTCCCTGGGCTGGCAGGCAGATTCCCTTCCACTGGACTACCAGGGAAGTCCTCTATTACTCTTTTAAAAACAGACTCCTTTTTTCCTATTTTTTAACTTTAAATTTATTTAAAAAATTTTTGCAATGTGGTGTTGGTTTCTGCCATACAACACAAACCTCACTTGTACCTTTGATTTCTGTTTCATTAGTTTCTGTCTCTTCAACTTTGTTTGCGTTATTCAGTGAGTTTGTTCTTCCCTCTGATCTCCTAAATTGGATGCTTAGCTCATTTTTTTTTTTTTTTGCATTTATTTTTTAAAACAAGCATTTAAGGCTACAAATTTATCCTTCAGTGCAATCTTACTACATCCCACAAGTTTTGACATAGTATTTTGTCTATTATTTACGTCTAAGAATTTCCTAATTTCAATTCTTCCTTGACTGGTTTGGAAGTATGTTTTAAACTCTGAATGTACAGAACATTTTTGGTCATCTATTTACTGTATTACAGTAAGATAATGTGACAGGTTATGTTGTGATCTTTCAGATGATATCGGGCGTGTTCAGGGTGGTATGGCCATAGACGTGTTGAGATCTTTCAAAAAAATTGAGATCTTTAGGCCAAATGTATCAGACTGACTTTCAGAAATGTCCCATGTGTGTTTAAAAACTGAGTTTCATGCCAATAATCCCACAAATGTCAATTTCCATACCCCTGTAGATGTTTTACTAGCCTTCAAAGAATTTCCATATTTTCTTACTAGTAAAAGTTGTATTAAAATAACATTTCAAAAAATGTACTTTATCTAAAAATGTTTACATATGCTTCACTGGCAAGGAATCTTGGTTTTGGAAATAAAATTTTTCTATAAATTGAAGGTGAATTACTCTCTCTCTCTCTTTTGAGCAGCTTGACCTTGATTTTAGCACAGATTTATGTTGTGTTATGATCAGATATTCAGAAGTCTGTCTCTCCCTTTTGATGTGAACAGCTTGGGGAAAATGCCTATGTCATATTCACTTTGTAAGCCCTCACTTGACTGAAACATAATATTTTATTAACAGATTTCTCTTAAATTGATAAAATGCACTAATAGTAACCCTCCCTGCCAAATGGATGGGCTTTGCCCATAGCTCAGTGGTAAAGAATCCACCTTCCAATGCAAGAGCCACAGGAGATGCAGGTTTGATCCCTGGGTTGGGAAGATCTCCTGGAGGAGGGCAGGGCAACGCACTCCAGTACTCTTGCCTGGAAAATCCCATGGACCGAGGAGCCTAGCAGGCTACAGTCCATGGGGTCACAAAGAGTTGGACATGACTGAGGCAACTTAGTACACATGCTTGCTGACAGCTGGGTACACACTACTGCTCTCTTTAGTACAGAAATGATTTAGTTCCTCTGAAACTTAATTTGTCTTTTAGCCTCACTAAACCTGGTGTAATTGAATGCACACACCATAGAACCAAAATCCAAAAGACCTGAACACTTTACCCCATTAACTCAACGTGTAACGAACTCTTACTCCACGTGTAGTGCTGTGTCCTTGGCCAGCCACTGATACGCTATCTCCTTGAGAGTTTCTGTTACTCATCTTTCACCAATAGTACAGGAATGCTGAGGAGTGAAAGTGGTTAAGTCAGAGCTAAGGATCCATAACCCAATAGCCAAGGGTACTTTTTACAGCAAAACGTGTTAAACTTTTAAATTTTATTAAACAATTATAAGAGCCTACAAACCTAGTACTGAAAGACATGAGTCAGAACATTCATTCATATCTATTATCAAAGAGAATTCAGTGAATGAATGAAATGCTGCTGTTTAATAGCTTGCCTTGCACTTTGCTGAATAGATGAACTAGAATTACATAGGGAGAAAGATTTGATTGGTAGATATTTTTAAAGTGCTAACTCTTCACTTGGCTTCAGACTAGGGTTTAAAAACTAGTATTTGAGAAGATTAAACATTCTCATAGTCGAAGCTATGGTTTTTCCAGGAGCCATGTATGGATGTGAGAATTGGACCATAAAGAAGGATGAGCACCAAAAAACTGATGCTTTTGAACCGAGATGTTGGAGAAGACTTTTGAGAGTCCCTTGGACTGCAAGGAGTTCAAACCAGTCAATCTTAAAGGAAATCAGTCCTGAATATTCACTGGAAGGACTGATGCTGAAGCTGAAACTCCAATACTTTAATCACCTGATGTGAAGAACTGACTCATTGGAAAAGATCCTGATGCCTGGAAACATTGAAGGCAGGAGGAGAAGGGGACAACAGAGGATGAGATGGTTGGATGGCATCACCAACTCAGTGGACATGAGTTTGAGCCAGCTCTGGGAGTTGATGATGGACAGGGAAGCCTGGCGTGCTAAAGTCCATGGGGTCGCAAAGAATCAGACATGACTGAGCGACTAAACTGACTGAAAAATTCTTATTTAGGGTGACTGAGATGAAGTGTTTCATACCAAGAAGAGGAGAGAGAAACAGACACAGAGAGAGAAAGATAGAACCATGACTCTCTAACCATAAGTATCTAATCAGAAAGTTACATTAATCCCAAGTTTATAAAACTATGTAAAATGCATCTCCCCAAACTATAATAGTAACCTCCAAATCTGGGGGAGGGAAAACCAATGTATTTATGTTGGATGAGTGAATTTGGATTTTCTTCCTCTGGACACATTCATAGAAGTATTATTGTATTAATTTTACAACACTTTATTCTGTTTTACAACAGAGACACTGCTTTCTGTCTGTGATTTTAATGCCATGACAGCTGTAAATGGCTTTGGATTGTACCTTTTCATATTAGCCTTGATTTTTCTTTATATTCTATTTTCAGGCTGACTTCACATGATGATAATAGCATGAAATATATGGATTTAGCTTGTATATCTTACCAGGAATTATAGTCAGGCAATTCTGAGGGGAGGGGGAATTGACCCTCCTTGAGTTCCAAAAAACTTTATCACAGTAGGAAAGTCATTTTATGGTTTTTCTTCTAACCACAAGTGCACATTAAACTACATTTCCAGATATATCCCTTAAAAGGAAAAAAGTCTACCTGCCAAAAAAATCTTTGCCGTGTCCCCTGGCCCTGGGTGACAGCAGGCACAATTCATCCTTTATAAATGGGTGAGTGTTCACATCTCTATCTGCATGGATGTGTGGTGGACTCAAGTGCTCATTAGAACTGCCTCTGATCATTAGATGGACAAACCTTGTGTTCTTCTGACACTGCCCTTACATCTTCTTGCCCATTAATTAGGCAGGGGCAGGGCATCAACTGGCCCAGGGCCTAAGAGGGTGACACCCCTGGGAAGCAGAGGTTTTGATCAGAATGCCTCTCCATGATCTCCTGAACTCATGTGAGAAGATTTCTTACTTTATTCCAAAGAAGGTTTGCTTTCTGAAAAAATTTTGGCCACAGAGTGCCACATGCAGGACCTTAGTTCCCTGACCAGGGATTTGAACCCATGCTCCCTGGCGTGGAAGCACAGTCTTAACCACTGGATTGTCAGGGAAGTCCCCAAAGAAGGTTTTCATTGCCATAGGTTATTCATAGCAAGCAATTACACCACAAAAACTATTATTGCTAATATACCTTTAGAAAAGTCAAGGCACACACAATAAATCAAAAATGCATCCTCAAGGAACTTGATTCCCTTTTCACTGCACCTGTTACTCTTTGTTATGCAAAATGTTATCAGTGCACATAAGCAACTGTCAAAATATTTACACAAGGCAATGAAAACATGCTTAGAATGTAATAGTCTGCAAGATCCTAATTGCCTAATGACAGTTACTTCAGAGTGCTACAATACACTACTCCAATCTCTGGACCACCCAGATAGAATGCTGAGGTACACTCTTTTAAATCAATAAAAATAATTAGAGTTACAAGCACAAAGATATTAAAAACATCAAGTCATCATTGCCAGGTTCTCTGACCTGGCTCAGAAACACATATGCTTTTACAGTGGCCTTAAATAAAACATCTGAACTTGATGGTGGTTTTAATATATAACACAGTTAATTTGATGAAACCCATCTATTGAGTTGGTAATGTTTTCATTAGCTATTTATTGTTTTAATACACATATACTACTTCAGTAATATGAAAAGGAAAACATGCTAGAAGATAAATTATTCATGGGGTGTGTATATATATATATAAAAACAAAAAATATTATCAATAATACTGTAATAACTTTTTATGGGAACAGATGTTATTAGGCATTGTAATAATCATTTTTTTGTGTATCTAATGTCAAATCACTTTGTGGTACACCTGAAACTACCATAGTACTGTATGTGAACTATGATACAGTACAATAAAAAGTAAAACAGTGTAAAAAAATTAAAAGAAAAGCATGCAATGTTTGCCCTCCTACATCTTTCTTATAGTTAATTTACTCATCCCTCTACATGTTCACACACCACACTGCCACAACTTGTAGACATATACATGTCTGTGTATGTGTACTAACATATAGTATATATGTAGATAGACTTATTTATTTTTATCAAGGTAAAATTATGATTTGCATATCATTCTGTAGTTATTCCCACTCCCTACAACATGTTTATTTTTCTTAGTTAATACCTCAAACTTTGTCAATTTTTAAATACTGAATAACATTGGATTAAATGAATATAACACTGTTTGTTTAGCTATTTTAATTTTAATTGTTTTCAATTTTTCTTATTACAAATAATGCTGGAATGAGCTAACTTATTTTTTCATAATATACTTAGTTTGGACTTTCCTGGTGGCATAGCGGGTAAAGAATTGTCTGCAATGCAGGAAACCCAGGTTTGATCTTGGGGTCAGGAAGATCCCCTGGCAAAGGAAGTGGCACCCCACTCCAGTATACTTTCCTGGAGAACCCCATGGACATAGAAACCCTGCTGGCTACAGTCCATGGGGTCACAAAGAGTCGGACACCACCTAACAACTAAAGAACAGCAACAAATACTTAGCTGCTGCTGCTACTAAGTCGCTTCAGTCGTGTCCGACTCTGTGCGGCCCCATAGACTGCAGCCCACCAGGCTCCCCCATCCCTGGGATTCTCCAGGCAAGAACTTAGGGGTACTCATATTTTTGACTCTTCCTATCTGAGATGGCAAATGTGAGTTTTTTCAAGATCCCAATTACTACATTGATGCAAAGTGCTAGAAACCACTCTTTGAACTGCCACTGATGGAGTGAGATCACAGATCAGATCAGGTCATCATTAGAAATTATATCCTTGGCTACTTCAATCTCCCCTACATGAACACAGGAAGTCTGTATTCTGTCTGTTAAGATTTTTCCTGTCACCGTGGGGTCTCAAAAAGTCAGACATGACTGAGCGATGGCGACAATATCAACATTGCTATCACTTGTTTCTGTTCTATTATAAAATATTTTCTCTTGCAAGGGAAACTAAAACATAAGCTTTAAATCAAATAAAAGAAATACTACATTCATTCCCTCATTAGATCTGTATTCAGGGTGTTATGTAAGATGAGGAAATTAAGAACCCACCCAGCTAAGGTTACTGAATGGTGGGTTGGCTGGAAATTTCCAACAATGTAAATAAATTTAACCTAATGATGTGAATGGTCCATTTAGGGACAGTAGTCAGGAATCAAATACACAGTGTAACCTGCCCAGCTCCTTAGACAGAGATTAACATGGTTGATAAAACAAGCACTATTAGAATCACATCACTTCATTCCACTATTTCTGGTTTTCAAAGGGAGGAGTAAATCCCTGAAAGGGGCTGGGAGACACTTAATAAAAATATTTGTCACTTCTAACTCCTAAGATTAGAATCTTAGGATTCTAAGTGATAGAATTCCTATCAGTTCTAAGTCCATAAGATTATTCCTAAGCAAATACCATGTAATTTTTAATAAGCATAGAAACAGAGTTGTGTTCTAATGAAAAGAATCATTTTTCCAGTAAGAGTCATTCACCCTAGGTCTCCCAGATCTGTATTCAGTACCTGGGCATCACCACTTCCCCTGACATGAACAACATCCCCAAGATTACCTATCCTTTCACAGCCACTGTACAAATCCAATGCTGTCCCCTGCAGCCCTCAGAATGTGCTATTTTTCATTTAGCAGGCTGGCTTCTATCTTGCTAAATGAGGGCTATCTTATGCACCCTCTAGCAGTTTTTTTCTACATCTCTTCTGCGAAATTGAAAGATTTTCCTGAAGTGTTATCCTGCTGATACAACCTTGACTGCCTGTTCCCCTGGAGAGGAAACAACAGCTCAAAGAATCAAGCTATAGCTTTTTTAAAAATATCTGGCAATGTTTCAGACCCTAAGGATGTTCTTAAATGGTGGTTACAGTTACACTCCACTAGTAGAACCCAGACCTTGAGGGCAGAGGGGAGGATTAGAGCCCTGGAAAGGAGCTGCGCTTTTGCCAACAACCAGACCATGGCGGCGGGCACTTGGACAACTCGCGCTGTGGGCATTGACCCTGGGTGGGAGATGCCTCAGTAGGGTGCCTGTCCTCCATCTGCCTGGGATTGAGATGAGGAAACCCAGGAATCAGAGCACCTGGAGAGATCCAGAGAGTTGAAGACGACTAGGAGCAGGTATCTGGGAAAGGCCTTCTTATCCTCCACTCACCTCCAAGCCCCCATTCAGGCCCCTCCTCCCCTCCCTCACTGCTCCCCCTACCACCACTCTAGACACTTAGTAGATAAAGCAGTGAAATTCATCCACCACTCTATATACCCGTGGATTTTTGTAGCAAACATCTAATTCCAACTAACCCCATCTTGCATCTGATCCAATCGATGCTTACTTTTCAAAGAGAGGGGATAGCAGGCTTCAGCCTGGGTGACTGGGTATTTAGGGGTGTGCCTATGATAATATCCTGGAATATAATTGGTGAAGGGTAAGGAGTGTGTTATATGTATGTTTTTTAGTGATTAACTCATGAACATTATGACCATTAAACACTGAGAAACAACATTTTGTCTTTCCTCGCTTATGGGGGGAGCGGGCAAAGAATCAGGATGATCCACAGCACTGCCCGTGAGAGGAGGTGAAATCCAAAGCACTCAACAGTGAGCTCTGAGCAAACTCAACACAAACTTTGGTTCAGGGGCTTTCCAGCCTCTGGGCTCCACTCAAAAGAGATGATCAATATGATCTCCAGGTGGGGTTTGCTTTTGTCACAGCTTATAGCACGTATAGCAAGGAGATCAAACTAGTCAATCCTAAAGGAAATCAACTCTGAATATTCATTGGAAAGACTGATGCTAAAGCTGAAGCTCCCATACTCTGGCCATTTGATGCAAAGAGTCAACTCATTGCAAAAGACCCAGATGCTGGGAACAATTGAAGGCAAAAGGAGAAGAGGGCGACAGAGGATGAAATGGTTAAATAGTATCACCAATTCAATGGACGTGAACTTGAGCAGACCCTGGGAGATAACGGAGGACAGGGAAGCCTGACATGCTGCAGTCCATGGGGTTGCATAGAGTTGGATATGACTTAACAACTGAACAACAACGAAAGCACGTATTTCTAATGTCTGGCTATGGCGTGCAGATTTGAAAATATCCCCACACTTCAAATCACTGTCGACCCACTTCTAAACATAGTGGCTTAATTCCCCAGAGGTTATTTTTTAAAGACACTGCAGCATGAGATGTGTTTGCTTACCATGTAGTTAGCACTGCGCCAGCCGCTTCATAAACTCAAATTTATGGAACAATTCCCCACACTTCTACCCTACAAAACGATAAAAGACACAGTATTAGAAACATTAACCCCTTGGCTGAATTCCTCCTCTCCTCTTTCTACTTCTTCATTCCCACCCCCCAACTTTCATCCATACCCTTAGCCTCTGAAATCCATCCTGGGGCCATGACCGCTTCAGGGTCCACCTGCTGATGGCCACACCCAGGGTGCCTGTGAGATGGGCATCACCATGGGTTTAGAAGAGAAATCAAACACCCCTCTGATGTGTCCTCAGCGACCTCAGTGAAAGGACCGCTGTGACAATGTTCCGTTTACATTGTGATCACAAAAATGTCTGAAAACACAAAAAGTTTCCCACCATGGCTCTGATCTCAGTTTCCTGAGTTCAGTCCTTCACAAAATGAAATGATCTTATCTAACAACTGGGTTTCTCTGAAACGTTTGAAACGCTGGATTCAGCTGAAGAGAGAACTGGGCAGCTACTGTCTACACTGTGAGTGCTCCCAGGTGCCCAGGGGGAAACACAAAACCTGGTCCCTACTTCCCAAGGAACCACTATTCAGGGACTCCAGAAAGAAATACACACACGTAACAATCTTTTCAAATCTGACTAGGATAGTAAGTATAGCAAAGTGCAATAAAAAAGGGAAGAATGGTTAATTTTGACTGGAAGAGAAATAGCTTGATGTATTACTTCTATTTATGTCTAAATATAGTTTTGGAACAAATAAATGATCTTTAAGATAAGTCATTGCTCTTGTCTTTATATTTTCCTTCCCGAATACACAAATACACATGGCATCACAATCGTGGATTTCCTTGGAAGCGGCACCTCTAAGACTTTGCCGTATGGGGAATGGTGGGAGGTTGGGGATTCAAGTAGTCTAAAAATAGTTTCAAAAGGAACTTCAGCCTTGGGGCATCTACAGATACCAGCACAGCAATCTTCTCTGAGAAGGAACACTTACCACTATTTTCTGTCACCTCTGAAACACATCTTCCAAAAGTACAAGTCAGGATGCGTATTATCCTAAATGAGAAATAAATTCAAAATAAAGCTCACTGAGAAATTACCTCTTACAAGCTTGGCTCTCTACGCATACATTGTTCATAGAGTATTAGAAGTTGAAAATATTATTCAGTTTGGTACAATGAGACTATATCCTTAAATGTCCACATATTGTCTCTTTTCGATAATATTTTGCTACAGATGAAATGATTGTCATAGAGGTGGATAACAAGAAGCGGCCTCCTGTCTTGCATATTCAAATAACCAGCCTAGCACAGATCAAAGTACAGAGTACACAGGGTCCACTGACATATTTTCTCAGTTTGTTGAAACCTTTAAAAATATCAAGTTATTTAATAACCAAAGAAATACAAGGATCGGTTCTTCTATATCAGGACAAGAATGCAAACAAAGAATGCAAGGGCAGAGGTAGGATATACTGCTTGGTATGTGGACAGTGTGGGCAACCAAAATACTGAATGCTGTTCAGAATATCTTCATCAGAAAATCTGAGTAAGCGGGGTGTCTCTTTTGTTCTGGCTGAACTGTTACTCAAAAAGCCACTTTGCATCACATTAACACCCAGAAGAATATGAGCCTATATATGACCATATATATGCATACATATATATGTATATATATAATCAAAAATTTAGCAAAATATCTCTTGACAAATGGAAATGAGTACTGGGGCTCACTGCTCCATTTGCAGAGAATCCACTAGTGACTTTTCTTCCACTGTCTTCCCCCTATAGTTATCATTCTTTTGTATTTCTCTTTATTAATATTTACACTGTAAGGTCTGCAGCATCATCTAAAAAGACATTGAAAGCTAGCTATTGACTTTTCCCATGGGCAGAGATAATGAAAAATTGTTCTGTAGTTTTGCTACCTCAATAAAATTATAAATGGCTCTTAAGCACTGGGAGACTGAATTAATTTTGTTAATCATTGTATGTTTTGCATATTTGATATATTTCTTCAGGAAAGACTAAATCATCAAGGTCTATTGGGCAGAAATTACATCTTTTAGCGAACACTGCCTCTCCTTATTAAAAAATCACATCCTGAATGCAGGTTAATATGTCAGGATTTCTGAAATCTTATTCTTATAAAGCAAATCTTCCTATTGACTTTTCCAGGGACTTCATTACCAGACCAGCCCTCCAACTTCAGCTCCAACTCAGCCATAGATATGAAAAAATAGCAACAAGAAAACAAAGGATTATGCCTTTAGAGGCAGGACCTGTGTCTCAGTTGTTCATTTGACTTTGCTCAAAATAGAAATACATTTGAATATTCAGCATTTTTATTCACTCATTCACTGATTTAGCCCAAGAGGAGAAACTAAAGTCTATTTTAAAAGTTCAATTTTAAGGTCAGTAGAATAATTTTGGATGTTTTTGATGACCAGGGTGAAAACGGACAGGGGGTAGGGAAGAAGATATTAATTCACAGGCCTCTGGAAAACTTTCAAAATGTATTTGGAACAACCAAGTCTTTGAAAAAAAAAAAAGCTTGTGAATTTAATAATTAACCTGCCTTGTTAGAGCCAGCACCTTTGCTTTACACTGCTTTTATGGTGCATTAAAACATTACCTGTAGTATGTCTTATGTTCCCTCCCCAGAAAATCCCCAGAGGACTTTTGTACCATCAGAATGAGTGGTTTACTAGCAAGCAGTTATCAGAAACTCAAGTCATCTCAATATTTTTAAGTGAGTATAGAAGTTTGAAACTGTTACATTTTCAGTTTTAGGAAAGCCTGGTAGAAATAGGCATGATTAGATTATAATTTGGGTTTTTTTTTTTTTTTAAGAAAAATAATCTCTGATTATAATATGTTCCCAGAGGCAAATATGGCTGACTCTATGTCATGAAGAAATGCCTCATTATTAGAATTGGAGCCCCTTTCTAATGCACTTGGAAAACACAGGGGTTTTAGCAAGGTATGTGAACAATGGCCTGAGACTTGCCAAGCCTAGTGTGTGCTCAGTAGTGTCCAACTCCTTTGTGACCCCATGGACTGTAGCCCTCCACGCTCCTCTGTCCGTGGGATTTCTCCAGGCAAGAATACCAGAGTCAGTTGCCATTTCTTCTCAATGCCTACTAGTCAACAAGTATCTTAGTCCAGTGGCTGGTGGCGGCCACGTGGAGTAAGACTCAGAGGGAACACACAAATAAAGTGGAGAAGACTGTCAAGCTGACAGCCCATGGTTAAAGCTGGGATTCTCATACAACGGCTTTGTCTCCCCTTGTGTGGTCTAGTACCTAACAGCTTGCATAAACAATTTCTTAGTCACATGATTTAAAAGAAATTCCCTACTTCACTGCTGCTGCTGCTAAGTCACTTCAGTCGTGTCCGACTCCAAGCGACGGCATAGACGGCAGCCCACCAGGCTCCCCCGTCCCTGGGATTCTTCAGGCAAGAACACTGGAGTGGGTTGTCATTTCCTCCCCCAGTGCATGAAAGTGAAAGTGAAGTCGCTCAGTCGTGTCCGACTCTTAGCGACCCCATGGACTGCAGCCCACCAGGCTCCTCCGTCCATGGGCTTTTCCAGGCAAGAGCACTGGAGTGGGCTGCCATTACAACCAAACACATTTCCATGCGTTCCCTGTGTCCCTCTACGCCAAGTTACCCGTAGAGGTCCGGAGTTTTTCCTTTGCCTTAGAGGTCAGTTCACATTGCTTTGGACTTTAATTTTTCAAACAAGTTCTATCTTACGGTTCATGTGCATCCCTAATGGTGAAAGATGGAAACAGAAATGCCCTTTGAGCCAGTTCCAAGAGCAAAAGGGGAAGTGCCACAGAAGAGCAGGCTTCCTGGGCAGGCAGGCCGCCCACCCCATCCGAGAAAGGGCTGTCATCCTCACAGAGGTACCCTCAAGACCCTCTTTCCAACTGCTACCCTTGCCCCACCTCCTCCACCCAGGTTTAGAATTTAAGAGCCAACAGCGAGAAAGCCAATTATTACAAAACCTGTCCACCCTAATTCTGGCTCTCACTTTTACTCAAATTCTTTTGTTCATCACATCTAGGAGGAAACAATAAATAGTAAGTCCCCAGTCTCGGAGCTGTTGCAGCCCCGGGCACTAGACGGGTACCTGCAACAAAGGGCTGAGTCAGCAGCGGGTAACGAGCCAGCACCTTCAGGGCTGCCCCCGAGCAGAGCACCACCAGGGCCCAGCCCAGGCCGGGCACACCAACAGCCCTAAATTCAGCTCAGGAACCGTCTGCTGTCCAGCCTGGAGGACACAGGGGGCTAGAGACGGCGGGGCGGGGGCGGGGGCCGGGGCATCTGGATGAAGACCATTCATTCATTGAATACTTCAATTCATACTCATAAGGCTTCTCTTTCTTCTACTACTAGACACGCATATGTGTTGGGAGGAGTGGGGGATGATTATGACAAAAAATTTAATTCTAAATATCCATTAATATTTTCTTAAAAACAAATTCTGAAATCCTGTATACATTTTTAAAAAACCAACTTTAAAAATTAAAATTGAAAAAAAAAATCTCCTAGCCCCTCAGATTATTCCTCCTATCTTTCATGATTTTTCCCTGGATTACAGTTACATGATTACTGGTGTCAGCTCTCTCCTTTCAGTGGGATATCAATAAAACTATAACTTGGGGTATATGGAGATGAACAGTACATGGTTCCTGACTTCAGGAAGTACACCATCAGATGTAGGGTACAGACACATAGCAAATAGTTGCATTACCCACGTGCAGTGTTAAATAAACCATGAGCGCAAAGCAGTGAAGGGAGGTCAGGAAGAGAGAGTGCATCAGGAAAGGCAAAGGCTGCCTGGAGGAGAAGACATGCAAGCTGATCTCGAATGGATATACACATTCCAAAGGATATGTATTATCCAAGAAACCAGAATCTTTTTCAAACTTTCAAGTTCCTTGCATTCTAGCCCTGCCTCCTTCATCCTTTCTTGGGTTATAACCCTGGCCTCTCCCTACCTCTCCCACTGCTCCCACACTGATGGCATTCTTAGGTTTTCTAGCTCTCCTTCGTGCCTCAGGGCCACCTGGAATGCTCTTTCCTGTGTCTGGAGCTGTCTTCTACACAGATTTGTTCGTACCCGCTCTTCAAAGCTCAGTTCATATGTCGGTTTCTCAAGGAAGCCTTCCTGTAACTACCAGTCTAAGGCAAATAGATATAAAAAAGTGGTTAACATATTTGAAAAACAGAGTAACCACAAATCAAAAACATACACCAGACTCACAAAAACCAAAAAAACCAGAACATAAATATAATACAAAATAAAATCATCAAACCACAAAAGGAAAAACAAAAAGGAACCAGACAGAGAGACAAAGAAGAAATATAAAATCAATGGGAAAACACAGTTTAAAATGGCAATAAATATGTGAAGTGAAGTCGCTCAGTTGTGTCCAACTCTGCGACCCCATGGACAGTAGCCTGCACCAGGCTCCTCCATCCCTGGGATTTTCTAGGCAAGAGTACTGGAGTGGGCTGCCATTTCCTTCTCCAGGGAATCTTCCCGACCCAGGGATTGAACCCAGGTCTCCCACATTGTAGACAGATGCTTTACCATCTGAACCACCAGGGAAGTCAAAAGTGAGGGCCAAATATGTATCTATTAATAATTACCTTAAATGTCAATGGACTAAATGCTCCAATCAAAAAACAGAGTGGCAGATTACATTAAAAAAAACAAGAGGCAACAATACGCTGCCTATAAGAAATCCACTTTAGGGCTAAGGACACACATAGATTAAAAGTGAAGGGATAGAAAACGATATTTCATGTAAACAGAAATGACAAGAAAGCAGGGGCCACAATAGTCGTAGCAGAGAAAATAGACTTAAACAAAAGCTATAAAGAAAGATAAAGAAGGACACTATATAATAAAAAAGGATTAAAAAAAAGGAGTATTTTGCACTCATCAATGTATATGCACCTAATACATTGTTGTTGTTGTTTAGTCGCTAAACCATGTCCAACTCTGGGGCTCCTCTGTCAATGAGATTTCCCAGGCAAGAATACTGGAGTGAGTTGCCATCCTTCTACAGGGGATCTTCCTGAGCCAGGGATCAAACCCTTGTTCCTGAATTGGAAGGCTGATTCTTTACTGCTGAACCACCTGGTAAGCCCACACCAAATATAGGAGCACCTAAATACATAAAACAAATACTAACAAACAAGAAGGGAGAAACTGACAGGAATACAATAATATTGAAAGACTTTAATACCCCATTCATATCAATGGACAGATCTTTTAGACAAAGAATCAATAAGGCAACAGAGAATCTAAATGATACAATAGCACATTAAATTTTATTGATATTTTCAGAACATTCAGTCAGTTGAGTCGCTCAGACATGTCCAACTCTTTGCGACCCCATGGACTGTAGCACGCCAAGCTTCCCTGTCCATCACCACCTCCTGGAGCTTACTCAACCTCATGTCCATTGAGTCAGTGATGCCATCCAACCATCTCATCCTCAGCCATCCCCTTCTCCTCCTACCGTCAATCTTTCCAGCATCAGGGTCTTTTCCAATGAGTCAGTTGTTCGCATCAGGTGGCCAAGGTATTGGAGTTTCTACCTCAGCATCAGTTCTTCCAATGAATATTCAGGACTGATTTCCTTCAGGATTGACTGGTTTGATTTTCTTGCAGTCCAAGAGACTCTCAAGAGTCTTCTCCAACATCACATTTCGAAAACATCAATTCTTCGGTGCTCAGCTTTCTTTATAGTCCAACTCTCACATCCATACATGGCTACTGGAAAAACCATAGCCTTGACTAGACGGACATTTGTTGTCAAAGTAATGTCTCTGCTTTTTAATATTCTGTCTAGGTTGGTCATAACTTTCCTTCCAAGGAGTAAGCATCTTTTAATTTCATGGCAGCAATCACCATCTGCAGTGATTTTGGAGCCCCAGAAAATAAAGTCTGACACTGTTTCCATTGTTTCCCATCTATTTGCCATGAAGTGATGGGACTGGATGCCATGATCTTAGTTTTCTGAATGTTGATCTTTAAGCCAACTTTTTCACTGTCCTCTTTTCACTTTCATCAAGAGAATCTTTAGCTCTTCTTCACTTTCTGCCATAAGGGTGGTGTCATCTGCATATCTGAGATTATTGATATGTCTCCTGGCAATCTTGATTCCAGCTTGTGGTTCATCCAGCCTGGCATTTTGCGTGATGTACTCTGCATATAAGTTAAATAAGCAGGGTGACAACATACAGCCTTGATGTACTTCTTTCCTGATTTGGAACCAGTCTGTTGTTTCATGTCCAGTTCTAACTGTTGCTTCTTGACCTGCATACAGATTTCTCAGGAGGCAGGTCAGGTGGTCTGGTATTCCCATCTCTTTCAGAATTTTCCAAAGTTTGTTGTGATCCACACAGTCCAAGGCTTTGGCATAGTCAATAAAGCAGAAGTAGATGCTTTTCTGGAACTCTCTTGCTTTTTCGATGATCCAGCACATGTTAGAAATTTGACTTCTGGAGCTTTGCCTTTTCTAAATCCAGCTTGAACATCTGGGAGTTCATAATTCATGTACTGTTGAAGCCTGGCTTGGAGAATTTTGAGCATTACTTTGCTAGCGTGTGAGATGAGTGCAATTGTGCGGTAGCTTGAGCATTCTTTGGCATTGCCTTTCTTTGGGATTGGAATGAAAACTGGCCTTTTCCAGCCCTGTAGCCACTGCTGCATTTTCCAAATTTGCTGGCATATTGAGTGCAGCACTTTCACAGCATCATCGTTTAGGATTTGAAATAGTTCAACTAGAATTCCATCACCTCCACTACCTTTGTTCGTAGTGATACTTCCTAAGGCCCACTTGACTTCTCATTCCAGTATGTCTGGCTCTAGCTGACTGATCACACCATCACAGTTACCTGGATCATGAAAATCTTTTTTGTATACTTATTCTGTGTATTGTTGCCACCTCTTGTTAATGTCTTCTGCTTCTGTTAGATCCATACCATTTCTGTCCTTTATTGTGCCCATCTTTGCATGAAATATCTCCTTGGTATCTCTAATTTTCTTGAAGAGATCTCAGTCTTTCCCATTCTATTGTTTTCCTCTATTTCTTTGCATGATCACTGAGGAAGGCTTTCTTATCTCTCCTGGCTATTCTTTGGAACTCTGCATTCAGATGGGTATATCCTTCCTTTTCTCCTTAGCTTCTCTTGTTTTCATCCTCTCTCATCCCTTGTTGCTTCTTTCACTCTGCTCCCAGAGCATCCCTCACTTTTCCTAGGAGAGAGCTAACCTGTGAGGCTGTGACTTGTCTGAAATATGGAACAAGATCAATTCCATTGTTCTCTCCTGCCCTGAATTCCATATAAAGAGGACTTATAGTTTTGCCTTTCCCTTTCTCAACCTCAAGGCCTTCTCAGCCAAGAATGAATACAAAATGGGATCATTTAAAGCCTACCACCATTTATTATGTTTGTCTGTAGAGAAAGACAAAGTTAGAGCTGGAAATGAATGAATTATAATGCATTTTCTAGTATCTCAAACATTTCTTCCCCATCCATACCCTTTTCCCCAAACCACCTACCATAGTACTACTATTTGTGGTTTGAATGTATATAGCAATCCTTGTCTCTCATAGGCATTTTTGGTCAAGAATTTAAATCTCAAGTAAAGTTTTCTGTCTTTGGAGGAACAACTTGTCATGTAACAGGATGGACTCTCCAAGTTCTCAGCCTGTAATCCTGGAAGGAATTTCAGTAAACATTTATGCAACTAGAGAAATATATCAAATATGAAGTATATCTCCTTAAGTGGAAGAAATTTGACTTGCCTTTCAAAGTCTTAGGATAACCACAGTTTACTTAAGAGGAACGAACTTGTATGTTTGACCCAATTGATAAAGAAACCCTGGAATGTTCCTAAATCCCTCAGTGACTTGGCTCCAGAGTACAGGACTCACACTGAATGTCTGACTGGATCTACTCAGTCTATCAGCTGAGAGCTACCTGGTGCTGAATCTCACTCCACTTTGGCAGGTTGCTGCCCTAATTGTTCTCTCTCTCTTCTGTCTCAAATGCTTCTTCTAGTTTTCTTTTTTCTTTTTTTTTTAATAAACAGAAATTTTTTTTCACAGTTCTGGAGGCTAGAAGTTAAAGCTCAAGATACCAGCCCATTAGGTGTCTGGTGAGAGACAGCCTCCTTCTGGGCTCATAGATGGCTGTCTTTCTACTGCATCCTCAGTGACAGAGGGACAAGGGCACTTTCTGGGTCTCTTTGACAAGTGCCCTAATCTCATTCAAGGTGGCACAGTGGTAAAGAGTCTGCCTGCCAATGCCGGAGATGCGAGTTCAATTCTTGGGTCAGGAAAATCCCCTGGGGGAGGAAATGGCAAAGTGCTCCAGTATTCTTGCCTGGAAAATTTTATGGACAGAGACGCCTGGTGGGCCAAGCGCATAGGGTCACAAAGAGTCGGGCACAAGTAAACACAAGCGCAGGCACAATCCCATTCATGAGGGCTCCACTTTCATGACCTAATCATCTCCCAAAGACCCCCATCTCCAAACACCGTCACACCAGGAGTTTGAGTTCTCCATAAAAATTTAGCACAGACACAAACGTTCACTTTTCTTTTTCCTAAACATTCAATAATTCAACAATTGCTATTGTAACATGCCCATGACTAGAAAGGCTGTTTATTAGTGCTGGAACTAACAGTCTAAGTCCTATAAAACAGCACCTTCACCATACAGAGCTCTATGTAATGGCCAAGTTGAGGAGGTAACCATGGCGATGCCTCAGATAAACAAAACCATCATATGAAAAGAGGTTCAAACAGCAAAGTTATATAACTCTGTGTCTAGAGGCAGACTTCTGTTATTGAAGCTCTTACTTAGATCAAGGGATGAGGTTCAAGGTTCATATTACTTAGCTATACGTCCCTAGGTACAAAATACTAGTGACTCACTTCACTTCCACGGTAATATTTTATATCCTTGGCACAGACTGGCATAGCACATGACTAATCCTAAGAGTGTAACCAATTAACAGTGGAGAGTGCTGTGCCTATAACACACGTGCCCACCTTCTCCTGCTGTTGTGCCATATCATACACTCTGACCTTGAGAAACATATCCCCTCAAAGTGTCACCAACTTTGACTTTGCTCCACTGGAACTTTGCAAGTTCCAGTGGCCTGACTGTTCCAGGTCAACCCTGCTGGGAAAGTCTCGCTCCTTGATTTTAAGCCAACAGCAAGGAGTTCAGGTTGTTTGTTGAGAATGATTGTGCTCATGTAAAATCGGAACAATATTCCCAGACGCAAACCCACTGTTGCCTTGCCTGCACATGTTAAGAAGGCCACTGGAGAGAAATGAAATGCATATGATCAAAACAAAGTGGATGTAACATCCCTCATTCTTCACCCACATGCACCTTCAGACTGCCCTCTGTGAGTCTGTATTCTCCTTCAAGGCTGCTTTTGCTGCATATATTGTCCTATTTCACTAGGTTATGCGTATTCCATGTAAGTTTGCCTCACAGCCCTTCCCTCTTCATCCCCCGCGTAAACCCATAGCAAGACTAAGACTCAAGTAGCTCATAGAGGGAGGTGTATATTGAGGGGTATAGTAAACTCCTCGTGTGTTCTCCTATTTGGTTAATTGCTATCTCATCAGCTATTCTAGCCTCGCCCTGAGAATAAATAAAATGACATAACAAAGGAAAATCAAATTGTTCTCTAGTGGACTATTCTAATAGACAATTCCCTCTTTAGTTCTGGAGTTCCCTATGAAAGACCAGACAATCATACTGGTGATTGCAGTTTTCCTCTTTCTTTAGACAAAGTACTTTTTCTAAGAATCCTAGAATCTCAGCATGGGCATAGACCTTTAAAAGTCCTACGCTTTATCCAGTGCAAAAATTGCCTCTTCATCCAGGAATTGGTGTCTGCTTTCAGTCCTAATCATCCTAGCAACAGACAACACTGTCTGTTCCATTTTTGGACATGTCAAGTTGATGGAAAGTTTAAATCTTGTATGACCTTGGTCAAGACTTTAGAAGCACTAAACATTAAAAAGATTATGGTGTTTCCTATCTTGCAGGCAATAGGTAATTCGAAATGTAAAAACATTGAATTCCAAAGTAAGGAAAGCAAATTTCATTCTAAATGTCCTCATAATGAAAATTTTGATGTGCTGTTTTAAATCTTAAATGTAAAATTCTTTTTAAAAAAATTCTTTAATATCCTTTCAGCTTTTGATGCCTGCTTTGTAATGTCCTATGCTTATGTGTAATTTGCTAGGAATCTATCATGGCCCTTCTAAGTCTTCCCTTCTTCAAACTCAACAATCTTTTTCACTATACCTCAGAGATCACAGTTTTCAGAGTTTTCAGCTTTCTCCTCTAGCCATGCTCCAATTCACCAGTGCCCTGCTTTCCACTATGAGTATATCCAATTAGTTTGGACATGGACTGCCCACCCCGACCCCGCCTCCTGTTCTGAACATGGCGTGTCAAGGGTTACCCTCCCCAACTCATTGTGTATCACACTATTTTAGTAGTTCACTGAATTCATAGTTAAACAAAACCTCTCACTTGTATTTTCCCAAGACTTCATCCTTCTGTTTTATGGCGACTTTTTGGAATAAAGGAAAAGATACCACCTTTGGATGGACACAGCCCCTACTCACGTCCTCAGCCAGGCCCCTTTGTGCAGGGTACAACCTGTTTAAACCTAGGAGTTGGCCTTGCAATCTGCCCACTCCTCCTGTGTTTGTGTTTTTAATTTTCTGGAACTAAGGGCAACCCTTACATTTCTCCTTTCTACTTTTTATCTTGTTAGATTTGGCCCATTTTTCAACCCTGTAAAGCTATTTTGGGTTCCAACAGGCTTGCCCTCCTACCCAGCTGCAGAGTCACCAAGAGATCATGAGTTGCCTGACCAAACGGAAGTGAAGTCTCGAAAGGGAGTTCTTATTCATCTCATTCTGACTTAACTGAGCACCTCTTGCCTATCTATGGGCTCATAATGACAATCCATTTCAAAGTTTTTCTTCAGTATTAATATCAAATTTTCCACTTTGTGGTCTGCAGAGTCTAAATTTCTTCCCCTTTCAGAAAACTGAGACATCTCCTCTTTCCCATCCAGTTTCAGGGCACATTTTTTTCTTTTAATTTTTTTTTTCATTTATTTTTACTAGTTGGAGGCTAATTACTTTACAATATTGTAGTGGGTTTTGTCATACATTGACATGAATCAGCCATGGATTTACATGTATTCCCCATCCCGATCCCCCCTCCCACCTCCCTCTCCACCCGATCCCTCTGGGTCTTCCCAGTGCACCAGGCCCGAGCACTTGTCTGATGCATCCAACCTGGGCTGGTGATCTGTTTCACCCTAGATAATATACACGTTTTGGTGCTGCTCACAATTCCTCAACCCGCAATGACAATTTTCAGTTAAATCACACAGTGTCAAGGGTAGAGGTCACCTGAAATTTCTTTTGAAGTAACTTAACTGGATTTTTTACAAGTAAATGGAAAATTGCTAGGATACAGGGTTTATTTACTTATGTTTTTAACTATAGCTTAGAAGTTCCTTTACTTACCTTTTTCAGGAAGGGCAAACTGCTATACTTTAGTTTATTGTATTTTTTTGTGTGTGTGCAACAAAAAACTCCCCATAACTACAGAAACAGTGATTTCATATATATATAACTACACATAAAATTTCTGTTCCTTTTCCTGTTTGTCATGCAAGTTATTTTCCCTTATTTGGGAAACTTATTGGAATAGTTTAAAAGTGTAATTAGTATCTTATCTTGTTTATGAGTTAGAATTCAGCACATAAATCTTATTTATAATTTTATATAATCATATTGCTGTAATTATGTAGCTCTATTGTTAGTGAATTGTTTTTAATCTATGTTTTAACTATTATCAAAAAATAGAATATACTGAGCTCTTTAGATCAAAGCTGCATCACTAGATAAAAAATCCAGTCTCTACTTAGCATTGTTTCTGATTGGCATAGAGAAAAATGTGATGGAGACATTTTTTTCCTATATATGAGCCATTTTAGAAATGTTTAAAGTGTACCTACAGAAAAAAATAATTTCAGCCAACAAACTTTTATTTTCCATGCTTATATTGCCAAAAAGCATATTATCCTGCCCATATTCTCATTCCTCTGATTGCCAAGTTGCCTAAATAAGAAATTGTGGGCATCTGCCAGCACCTTATATAGTCAAAGACTTCTCAGCTAATTCCATTCCTTTATTGCTGATGTAGTGATATCAAGAAGCCAAAAGAAGATATGTGCCATTCAAACAGGAAGAATCTTTCTTCTCCAAAGTTGCTATGGGGCGATCACTGAAGCCTAACCTATGACTGAAAAGTGAAAATGGGGTACAGTGACTAGAAGAGCTGGGAAAGACTTATGAATTAGAACAGAACTAAATAAAGGAGAAGTTGCATTTTTAGCCTAATCAGTCTAAGTAATATGAAACTATTGTTACTACTATTAATGCTATTAATAATAAACTACTGTTACTACTTTTTACATAGTTGGATAATATGCAAAGAATCCTTAGTTTTAAGTACTGAAGTTCCCCAAAGCACATGAATTTTTAGTGGCCAGAGGGGTGGGATGGGGAGGGAGATGGGAGGGAGGTTCAAGAGGGAGGGGGCATATGTATACCTATGACTGATCCATGTTGATATTTGGCAGAAAATAACAAAACTCCGTAAAGCAATTTTCCTTCAATTAAAGAATAAATTAATTAAAAAAACAATGATTACTAAATATTTCACAGATCAAAGGCATGGTGCCTAATTCAAAGGTCAGCTTGCAAAAGTGGACAAGCAGAGAAAGGCTTTTGCTTTTATAAGGATGTCAGACTCAATGGACACAAGTTTGAGCAAGCTCTAGGAGTTGGTGACAGACAGGGAAGCTTGTGCTGCAGTCCATGGGGTCTCAAAGAGTCAGACCTGACTGAGGGACTGAACTGAACTGAACTGATTGAAACAGCCTTTCATTTAACAGGAAATTAGTAGAGCATGTAAATGCTGGTTTAAAGCCTGGGAATATTTAATTTTATCCCAGCCATTATTCTTCATAATTTCAGGTGTTAGTGTCCACAACTATTGTCCAAAGTGTAACAGAAACAAATCCGGATGCATGAGACAAGTGCTCGGGCCTGGTGCACTGGGAAGACCCAGAGGGATCGGGTGGAGAGGGAGGTGGGAGGAGGGACCGGGATGGGGAATACATGTAAATCCATGGCTGATTCATGTCAATGTATGACAAAACCCACTGCAATGCTGTGAAGTAATTAGCCTCCAACTAATAAAAATAAATGGAAAAAAAAAAAAAAAAGAAACAAATCCGGTAGCAGGAAGCCCAGGGCCCACTCACAGACACCTGTTATAACTTGAACCACACGCGGTACATATAAGACGATGCATGTGGATGCCAACAAGAGCGCAGCAAGCGTAGCCACTGGAAACGCCTCAGTAACGCGAGGGGATGACAACTCCACGGGAACAGCAGACACAGAGGAGCCGGAAGGAAAGAAGTATCTGACCAATTATTAACACACATTCAGGACACCAGCCAATTTCGCCGTGCCAGGCGGCAGTTCCTGTTGGATGAGCTCTCCATCAGAAGATTTCTGTCCTTAACTATCCTGGAAATAGACCCACCCCTGGACAGGCATGTTCAAAAGGTGTGAAGGCCAGAGTTCACCTCGCTCACCTCGTGACCCCACACTGTGAAGGGGGAGGGGCCAGACAGAGTAACAGAGGACAAGGTCCACAAAATCACTGGCCATGTTTCATTTTTCATGTGGTTCATTTTTAACCAAACCTCTAATTGACCTTATAAACTGCCAAGTTAAATGTATCATTTAGTGGAGTCACTTGAATAGAAAGAGCCCCACCAACTTTGCAGTCACTCTTGGGGTCCCGCTGGGCAGAACAGATGAACAGATAAGCCCTGTTCATCACAGGATAGGAACACGCTGCCCTGGGGAAGCTTATCACACACAGCATCCAAACATGTGTTTCCATGTGCTCTGAACAAAAACAAACCAAAAATAAATAAATAAATAAATGTAGCATCTTTTGTAAGATTCATGTGTGCCTATAAAACAATTTAGAATATTTATAAAAATATCAAGTTAAAATATTAAAAATATCCATTTTCCTCCAACATAGACAAAAGAACTACAGATAACTTCTGATTTCTTTCCCTCCTGTTGTTATTTTTGTTTTCCTAAATTTATACACAAACACATTATTTTTCCTTGTCTCCCTAACACCACCACCTCCTCCAATATTCAGATCACATTGTTCTGTATTCTGATTTTTCTTTAAGAATATATAATTGGCATTTCATTTTGTCATTATTCTTAGAAACGCAACTTCTAAAGATTGTGTAATAGGCCATGATATGGGTCTCTCAAATTTTATTTAATTATTTAATTGAATATTTGTATTTTCTTAGCATTGCATCAAAAGATAAAATATCACATGAATATACTAACACAAAAATAACTGCTACATCTCTTGTTATTTCCCTTGGGTAAATTCTTAAAAGTATAATTTTGTATCAAAATGCATTTAAGGCTTTTAAAATATGAGTTCCTAATTGTTTTCCAGAAAGTTATATCTATATCCCTATAAGTATACAGTGCTTCCAAACACAGAACATTATCATTTTTAAATTTTGGATAATTTGATGGGACAAAAACAATATCATATTGATTTTATTTGCATTTCTTCGAACATTGAATCTGAATTTGTGATATTTATTGCCTTTCTATGTGGTCATTTGTCAATTATCTATAATATCTTTATTCAATACTTTAGTATCTTCCAATTTTTGTTGTTGATTCATAAGTCTTTTACAAAATGATAGTAATAATCAGTTACTTATGCTACAATATTTTTCAAAATCATTTTGCTATTAAAAATCAATTTTAAATTTTTTATAGACATATGACGATTCTAAAGGTTTTTTATGTTTTCAAATGTAACAATCTTCACTCTAAGGTTTCTTGTTTCTTTCCTTAGAAAGCTTATTTCTGTAGTAAGATTTTAAAAACAAACCTATATTTTCTTTCAGTAGCTAAATGACTTTATTTTAATGTACAAATATTTTATCTGCTGTGATCTGTTTTGGTGTGTAGTGTTAAGTGTGAAACTAGTGAGGCACTGCGCAGGCTTGTGGAGGATGCAGCTCATCTGGCCTATTCAGTGGTTGCTAGCAATCATGTTGTTGAATTTAGGGAAAAGAAACAGGAAATCGAAAAACCGGTAGCTGTTTCTGAACTCTTTACAACTTTGCCAGTTGTATAGAGAAAATCAAAACCAATTAAACTAGATGAACAATTATTGTTTTAGATTCATCTCACTGTAATATTTTGGGAGAAACTTCTTTTTTTTTTTCCCGTTTCCTTATCTTTATTTATTTATTTTTTCCATTTATTTTTATTAGTTGGAGGCTAATTACTTTACATCATTGCAGTGGTTTTTGTCATACATTGAAATGAATTAGCCATGGATTTACATGTATTCCCCATCCCGGTCCCCCCTTCCACCTCCCTCTCCACCTGATCCTAAACATACACATTTTTATACTATTTTTTTCACAGTTTATGACTGTTCAGCATTCACAGTAATTGTTATCTAGTGTTGAACATACTCACTTTGCCCTTATCACCTTACCTCTTAATTTTCATTTAAAACATTAAGTGGAAAACTGTTACTCTCACTTTAAATCAAAGCTATGTGAAACCCAAAAGTAAATTCTTTGTTGAGTAGGGATGAAAGTTAACAGGATCTGGAAGAAGGAGAAAGCTGAATTTTCAGCAGGAGGGCACTTTGTCTCTAAGTCCAATCACATCTTACTTCTCTGGAAATAAAAAAGGGGTTGACAGAAAAGCAGGTTCAGTTAGTGATAAAGCATAGAAAAGTGGAGAAACTTCTTTAAGAGTCCGGCTGTATGATATTGTTGCAGTTTTTCCAAAGACAGAAAAACTTTTTCGTGTTGCTTGTACACAGTTAAATGTGGATTTAGTCTGCATAACTGTAACAGAGAAGCTACCATTTTATTTCAGAAGACCCCCTATTAATGTGAGATCAAGCCCTGAGCCCTTGGAGTGGGAGCCCTCCAAGACCCTAGACTACCTGAGAATTAACCCTAGGGAGTATCAACTAGTGAGAGCTCACACAAAGGAAACCATTTGAATACAAGACTCAGCATCACCCAACCACCAGTGTGCAGGACACCTCATCTAAACAACAAACAAAACAAGATCACAAAGCCAATCGTCAGCAGAGAGCATTACCACTTCACTCAACCTTCCCCATTAGAGGAAAAACAAGCGAACAAACAAACAACAAAAAGTCAGCAGAAATCTCACCCTATAAGAAACTTACACAAACCACTGGACCAACCTTAGGAGGGCAGAAACCAAAAGGAAGAAAGAATTCAAACTTCTTCAAGAAAAGGATTCAACTCTCCTTGAAGCCTGGGGAAAGGAGACCTCAAACACAATAAGTAAAAAGAAAATAATGAAAAGGCAGAGAAATACTACACAAATGAAGGAACAAACTAGAAACACAGAAGTCCAAATAAATAAAGAGGAAATAGGCAAACTACCCGAAAAAGAATTCAGAATAAAGATCGTAAAGATGATCAAAAACCTTGAAGGCAAAATGTAGAAAATGCAAGAATCAATCAACAAAGACCTAGAAGAATTAAAGAATAAACATGAAGAGACAAGCAACACGATCACTGAAATTAAAAATACTCTAGAAGGAATTAATAGCAGAATATCTGAAGCAGAAGAATGAATCAGTGAGCTGGAAGATAAAATGGTGGAGATAATTTCTGAAGAGCAGAATAAAGTAAAAAGAATGAAAAGAACTGAGGATAGTCTCAGAGACCTCTGGGACAATAATCAAATATACCAACATTTGAATTATAGGGGTCCCAGTTAAAGAAGAGAAAAAGAAAGTGTATGGGAAAGTTTTTGAAGAGATTATAGTTGAAAATTTTCCTAATATGGTAAAGGAAATAGTCAATCAAGTCTAAGAGGTGCAAAGAGTCCCATTCAGGATAAACTCAAGGAGAAACATGTCAAGACACATACTAATCAAACTAACAAAGACTAAACACAAAGAAAGAATATTAAAAGCAGTAAGAGAGAAGCAACAAGTAACATACAAGGGAAACCCCATAGCTTAACAGCTGATCTTTCAGCAGAAACTCTGCAGGCCAGGAGGGAATGGCAGGATATATTTAAAGTATTAAAAGGGAAAAATCTACAACCAAGATTACTGTATCCAGCAAGGATCTCATTCAAAACTGATGGAGAAATAAAAAAGTATTCAGACAAGCAAAAGTTAAAAGAATTCAGTACCACCAAGCCAGCTTTACAACAAATGTTAAAGGGACTTATATAGTCAAGAAATACAGGAGAGGAAGAAAAGATCTACAAAATCAACCCCAAACAATTAAGAATATGGCAATAGGAACATAAATATAAATAATTACTTCAAGTGTAAATGAATTAAATGCTCCAACCAAAAGACACAGACAGGCTGAATGGATACAAAAACAAGATGCATATATATGCTGTCTACAAGAAACCCACTTTGGACCTAAAGACACATATAGGCTTAAAGTGAGAGGGTGGAAAAATATATTCTATGCAAATGGGAAGCCAAAGAAAGCTGGAGTAGCAATCCCCGTATCAGACAAAATAGATCTTAAAATAAAGAAGATTACAAGAGATAAGGAAGGACACTACATAATGATCAAGGGATCAATCCAAGAGGAAGACATAACAATTGTAACTATTTATGCAGTCAACCAGAGCACCTCAATACATAGGAAAAACGCTAACAGACATAAAAGGAGAAATTGACAATAACACAATAATAGTAGAAGACTTTTTAACATCCCACTCATGGACAGATCATAAAAACAGAAAATTAATAAGGAAACACATCTTAAATGATACATTAGATGAGATGGATCTCGTTGATAACTTCAGGACATTCCATCCAACTGCAGAAAATACACCTTATTCTCAAGTGCTCATGGAACATTCTCCAGGATAGACAACATCTTGGGTCACAAATCAAACATCAGTATATTTAAGAAAAATAAAATCATATCAAGATTCTTCTCTGACCACAATGCTGTGAGACTAGATACATGGAGATTAAAGAACACATTTCTAAATAACCAATAGGTTGCTGAAGAAATCAAAAGGGAAATAAAAAAATTTCTAGAAACAAATGACAATGAAAACACGACAACTCAAAACCTATGTGATGCAGCAAAAGCAGTTTTAAGAGGGAAGTTTATAGCAATACAATCCTACCTCAAGAAGCAAGAAAAACATGAATAGACAACCTAACTTTACACCTAAAACAACTGGAAAAATAAGAACAAAAAAACCCCAAAATTAGTAGAAGGAAAGAAATCATAAAGATCTGAACAGAAATAAATGAAAAAGAAATGAAAGAAACAGTAGTAAAGATTAATGAAACTAAAAGCTGGTTCTTTGAGAAGACAAACAAAATTGACAAACCTATAGCCAGACTCATCAAGAAAAAAGAGAGAAGAATCAAATCAACAAAATTAGAAATGGAAAAGGAGAGGTTACAACAGACAATGCAGAAATACAAAGGATTATAAGAGACTATTATGAATGACTATATGGCTATAAAATAGATAACCTGGAAGAAATGGACAGAGTCTTAGAAAAGCTCAATCTTCCAAGACTGAACCAGGAAGAAAGAAATAGAAATTATGAACAACCCAATCACAACCACTGGAATCAAAGCTGTGATAAAAAATTTCCCTAAAAAACAAAAGCCCTGGACCAAATGGCTTCACAGGAGAATTCTATCAAACATTTAGAGAAAAGTTAATGTCTATCCTTTTAAAACTGTTTCAAAAATTTGCAGAGGAAGGAACACTTCCAAACTCATTCTATGAGGCCATCATCACCCTGATACAAAAACTAGACAAAGACAATACACAAAAAAGAAAACTACAGATCAATATCACTGATGAACATGGATGTAAAAATTCTCAACAAAATTTTAGCAAATAGAATTCAGCAACACGTCAAAAAGTTCATATACCATGATCAAGCTGGGTTTATTCCAGGGATGCAAGGATTCTTCAATATATGCTAATTAATCAATGTGATATACCATATTAACAAACTGAAAGATAAAATCCATATGATAATCTCAATAGATGCAGAAAAAGCCTTTGACAAAATTCAGCACCCATTTATAATGAAAACTCTTCAAAAAATGGGCATAGAAGGAACCTACCTCAACAGAGTAAAGGCCATATGTAATAAGTCTATGGAAAACATTATTCTCAATGGTGAAAGGCTGAAAGCATTCCCCTAAGATGAGGAACAAGACAAAGGTGTCCTCTTTCACCACTATTATTCAACATAGTTCTGGAAGTCCTAGTTCAACATAGTTCTGGAAGTCCTAGCTATAGCAACCAGAGAAGAAAAAGAAAGAAACAGAATCCAGATTGGAAAAGAAGTAAAGCTCTCACTGTTTGCAGATGACATGATATTGTACATAGAAAACCCTAAAGATAGTACCAGAAAATTACTAGACCTAGTCAGTGAATTTAGCAAAGTTGCAGGATACAAAATCAATACACAGAAATCATTTGCATTTCTATATACTAACAATGAAAAATCAGAAAGAGAAATTAAAGAATCAATCCCATTCATTTTTGCAACAAGAAGAATTAAGTATCTAGGAATAAACTTACCTAAGGAGACAAAATAACTGTACACAGAAAATTATAAGACATTAATGAAAGAAATCAAAGGTGACATAAAGAGATGGAGAGATATTCCATGTTCCTGGGTAGGAAGAATCAGTATTATGAAAATGACTATACTACCAATGCAATCTACAGATTCAATGTGATCCCTATCATATTACCAATGGCACTTTTCACAGAACTAGACCAAAAAAATTTCACAATTCATATGGAAACACAAAAGACCCCAAATAGCCAAAGTAGCCTTGAGAAAGAAGAATGGAACTGGAGGAATCAACCTTCCTGACTTCAGATTATACTACAAAGCTACAGTCATCTGCACAGTATAGTGCTGTTACAAAAACAGAAATATAGACCAATGGAACAAGATAGAAAGCACAGAAATAAACCCATGCACCTATGGATACCTTATTTTTGACAAATGAGGCAAGAATATACAGTGGGGCAAAGACAGCCTCTTCATAATTGGTACTGGGAAAACTGGTCCACAACATGTAAAAGAATGAAATTAGAACACTTCCTAACACCATACACAAAGATAAACTCAAAATGGATTAAAGCCCTACATGTAAGGCCAAAAACTATAAAATTCTTAGAGGAAAACAGGCAGAACACTCAATGACATAAATCAAAGCAAGATCCTCTATGACCCACCTCCTAGAGTGATGGAAATAAAAACAAAAGTAAACAAGTGGGACCTGATTAAACTTAAAAGCTTTTGCACAGCAAAAGAAACTACAGGCAAGATGAAAAGACAACCCTCAGAACGGGAGAAAATAATAGCAAATTAAACAACTGACAAAAGATTCATTTCCAAAATATATAAGTAGCTCATACAACTCAATATCAGAAAAACAAACAACCCAATCAAAAAGTGGGGAAAAGACCTAAACAGACATTTCTCCAAAGAAGACACACAGATGGGCAACAAACACATGAAAAGATGCTCAGCATTGTTCATTATTAGAGAAATGCAAATCAAAACCACAATAAGATATCTCCTCACACTGGTCAGAATGGCCATCATCAAAAAGTTACAAACAGTAAATGCTGGAGAGGGTGTGGAGAAAAGGGACTGCTCTTGCACTGTTGGTGGGGATGTAAACTGATACAGCAGCTATGGAAGACGGTATGGAGATTCCTTTAAAAACTAGGAATAAAACCACCATATGATCCAGTAATCCCCCTCCTAGGCATATACACAGAGGAAACCAAAATTGAAAAAGACACATGTATCCCATTGCTCACTGCAGCACTATTTACAACAGCTAGAACATGGAAGCAACCTGGATGTCCATTGAGAGATGAATGGATAAAGAAGCCATGGTACATATACACAAGGAAATATTACTCAGCCATAAATAGGAATGCATTTGAGTTATTTCAAATGATGTAGAGAACCTAGAACCTATTATACAGAATAAAGTAAGTCAGAAAGAGAAAGATAAATATTGTATTCTAACATATATATACGGAATCTAGAGAAATGGTAATGAAGAATTTATTTACAGGCCAACAATGGAGAAACAGACATAGAAAATAGACTTAGGGACATGGGGAGAGGGGAAGAGAGGGTAAGATGTATGGAAAGAGTAACATGGAAACTTACATCACCATATGTAAAATAGATAGCCAACAGGAATTTGCTGTGTGGCTCAGGAAACTCAAACAGGGGCTCTGTATCAACCTAGAGGGGTGGGGTGGGGAGGGAGATGGGAGGGAGGTTCAAAAGGGAGGGGATATATATATACCTATGGCTGAGCCATGTTGAGGTTTGACAGAAAACAACAAGATTCTATAAAGCAATTCAGTTCAGTCTGTTTGGTCACTCAGTCTTGTCCAACTCTTTGCGACCCCATGGACTGCAGCACGCCAGGCCTCCCCGTCCATCACTGACTCCCGGAGCTTACTCAAACTCATGTCCATTGTGTCAGTGATGCCGTCCAACCATCTCATCCTCTGTCATCCCCTTCTCCTCCTGCCTTCAAACTTTCCCAGCATCAGGGTCTTTTCCAATGAGTCAGTTCTTCACATCAGGTGACCAAAGTATTGGAGTTTCAGCTTCAACATCAGTCCTTCCAATGAATATTCAGGACTGATTTCCTTTAGGATGGACTGGTTGGATCTCCTTGCAGGGTAATAAAGAAATTACCCTTCAATTAAAAAAAAATAATGTTTTTAAAAAAGAACCTAGTAAGATTTTTAGTCAAATAATTAATCAATTGTCCTGACATTTATTGAGTGCTCTCTCTTCACACTGATTCATGATGTTATTGTTATATATACTAGGTGATCTTTTATGATATGATCTGTTTATAGACTACTTTGAATCACTGGGCAGTCTACACCTCTGTCAGCACCATATGAGTTTAAAGATTATGGCTCTAGAATACAATTTAATATGTAGAAAGTTTTCCCTCAGCTCTCATATAACTATTCTCATTTTTTTCAAAAATTTTTATTCCACCTTTTCCCATTTATTCTTCTAGATCTGTTCTCTATTTTAAATTGGTCCTCTGTTGGATATGAGATGCAAATAAGAGACTCAGAGTGAAGATTAAGACAGAATAAATTTATATTCATGCCATATTTACAAATTGAGCTAATGATTTTAAGGATTTATTCTCCTTTATTGGGATACATATTAAATTATTGATTATTGAAATATACTAGAATTAGTTATCTGCTACCTATAATAATACAGTTGAGTAGAATGTCTTAATAAAAATGTTACCAAATTTCATTTTAGGTAATATCTCTGACTTCTTTCCCCTTAAATTATTCACAGTGCTGTTAGAAAAAAGCCAAAAGGAAAGCTTCAGATTTTCTTTTTTGTTTCATTTTTTGTTTGTTTGTTTTTTGATCTTCCTTTGGCAGATGGTGACAACGAATACCCAAACTGGCAGATGATACATCCAGAGACCCCTCAGACCTGTATAATCCTCCTACTTGACAGCAATGCCCAAAAAGCTAAGAGCAGAAACTTTAAAGCCATCTGTCAAGTATTTATTTTACATTCTTTTCATAAGGATTAAAGAAATACAAAATACGAGAATAAGCCATAGAGCTTCAATTGCAAAATCACTGCTATAGAAAAATAAGAAACTATAAAATGAATAGAGTCAGCTACTAGAGTCAACTAGTCACACCCTCCTCCAGGGAAGGAATCACTCTACAACATCCCATGGCCAATGGACAGTTTTCTTTTGCACAGCTTACTCTTAGTGACAAGGAGCTCTCTGAACAACACCCAAACATTGGATCAAAAGCCTAAAAATAGAAATTAGAAACTATTCAATGAAGTAACCCCAAATTTGCTTAAAGGCAATTAACTCAAGATGCTCTCTGATCCCAAACAACAACTCCTAAAATAATTGCTAACATATTTAATGATGTTGAAATATTGGAGTTCCACAGTAGAAACTCATAGATGAGAAGAAACTCAACCATCACCATCAATACCAGCAAACATTTAAGGGTCACAGGCAGCAAGTAAGGCTCTGAACAAGACATGGAATTCAAAGAAGCCCATGACAGAAGTCTTTCCTTTGAGAAGCTAACAATCTAATTGACTGGTCAGGGCACACACAAGGCTTATACAGTTATATGAGGTCACATGGAATCAATGCCAGACAAGTATTAGAAGAAATAAATCTTCACATTCTGTGTTTTGTGAACAAATTCACTTGTGGTTCCAATTTACTTCCTACCCTTAATTTCCTTTCCCTGAATGTTCTGACCTTTGTATTTATTTGACTTTGCTGAATTATATGCCTCTGATTCAGCTACTTTACTTCTTTTGCTCGGTTGCTCTGTCATATCCAACTCTTTTCAACCCTTTGGATTATAGCCCACGAGGCTCCTCTGTCCATGGGATTTCCCAGGCAAGAATACTGGAGTGTGTTGCTATACTCTTCTCCAGGGGATCTTCCCAACCCAGGGATCTAACCTGAATTTCCTGCATCTCCTACATTGCAGGTGGATTCTTTACTGCTGGACGCCTTTTAGCACAAGATAAAGGCACTGCTGAAGGAATCCAGAGGAATAGTTACAAACTGGGATACAAACAGCTCATCCATCAGGTTCTATAAAATCTTCACACTGGCCTAGGGTCAAGTCTTAAAGTCTAGCCTACTGCAAGGCTATCTTCTCAAAGTCATTCCTCACCAATATCAGACACCTTAGGAACATCATATTCACTTGGCAAATAATCTCATTGCTCAAAATTCAGTTTCAAAAAGCTGCATGAAAATTTTGTTCTTTACACAAAAAAATAAACCAGGCATCTCAAAACATTTTAAATCAAACAGATAAAAATGTGGCGATACACTATTTTGGACCTCTACAGGGTCTAATTTGCTTTGGATTCACGATTTTTACTTTTTCTAAAGGATTTATATTTCTGTGATATATATGACATCCACACTGTTCCTGAATCAATATCAAATGAAAGGCCTCCCTTGCTACCTCGTCCCCAGCCTACCAAAATAGTGCTGTCTAATCAGGCATCTCTCTGCAGGAAACAGACCTTCCTACGCAGGAAGCACAGGAAAGCGGACTGGAGACAGCCATCCCAGCGGCTTTTTTGCCAGAAAGGACAAAATGGCTCTTCCGGCAACTCCTGACTCGGGAAATGGCTGAATTAAATAGTCAATCTGCAGAGTAATTTAGCATGTCATCTGCTTCCTGGCAACAGATATTTGGAAGCATTTGTATTTTAATTCAACTCTGTCATCATCGGAGCTAGCACGCCTTCTCTCCGAGGACCTCAAGGTCAGAGATTTTCCTGCAGTTTCTACAGAGAAACTTCTTTTAGTTCCTCTTCCCTTTCTCCAGGCCCCAGCAGTCTGGCCTCCCCTTTGATTTCTGTCAAGGTCAAGAGAACGCTTGTCTTCAGAGCTAAATATAAGTTGCGTGGAGGTGGCCGGAGGCCCCCACAGCCGTGGTTCTCCTGGAAGGTACACTTGTGAGGGCGAAAAAGAGTGAGGGGGTGACGACAGGCCCAAGAGCAGAAGGAGCATTGTTCCTTCTGGGGGACAGGGAACAGAACAAGAGGACGGCAGCGTCATTCCACTTGGCCACGGGCTCTGTGGGGAATCCTGCCCACGATTTCCCTCCCTGCTCCTCCTCTTCTCCATTTTGGCAGTGAACTTAACCAAACACTGCTCATCTTCTGCCTTTGCAGCTCTGAGAGGGAGGTAACACCATAAAGCCATGGTTACCCTGCATGTCACAAACCAATACCCCAAAGCATGCACTCAGAGGACCTCAGTAGACACATGCTGTGGGTGGTGAGAACGCTGCACATGGATAGAGCAGTTTCTTACAACTGGTGAACACGTGTACCCACAAAGTAGCTAACAGTGAAGCATGGAAAATATAGGCAGGATCATGTCATTCTTACTGTATGCACACATCTGTAGATCTTTACCACTTGGGGATGATGATGGCTAGATCCAGATGTGGATAATGAGGCATCAGGAAGGTGATGATTTTTATCTGGAGTAGAGGTCACTCTGCTCCCCTCCTGTCATGGGCTCCCTATGGTTTCGGGAACAAGGGCCCAGGAAATTGTATCCCAAAGTCATAGATAGCAGCAGAGACCTCAGCGAAATACCCAAGAAACACTGGGTTTGCAGTCTCCTAGAGTTAAGACCCACATCTTTCAGAAAAAGCTAAGCTGAGACAGGTGAGACTTTTCACATTCCTTCCTGCCTTTGGCTCTCACAGCAATTCAATGAGGTCAGTAGAATTATCCCATTTTATAGATGATGAAAATAAGACCTAAAGAGCCAAGACAGTATATCCATAATTCATCAATGTACTAAAGGGATGATGTTGGGATTCTGAATCTGTCTGATCCCTAAGTCTGTTCTCTCTGTTATATCACGCTTCCGCACACAAATTCTACTTTCCTCTGTATACTTAGGGCTTCCCAGACAGAACTAGTGATAAAGACCCCATCTGCCAATGCAGGAGACATAAGAGATTGGGTTTGATCCCTGGGTTGGGTAGGCCCCCTGGAGGAGGGCATGGCAGCCCACTCCAGTATTCTTGCCTGGAGAATTCCACGGATGAGGAGCTTGACAGGGTATAGGCACTAGGGTCGCAAACAGTCGGACACAACTGAAGCAACTTAACACTACACATTTAAGCTCCTTAATTTGTAAAATGGGGCTGTAATATCTAACTTTGTGAAACTGCTATGAAGATCAAAAGAAATTACACATATGAGAGCAAAGTTTGTGATAGAAATGTAGAGCATTATTTTAATAGTAATTCTATGCAACAACATTTATGTCTCTTATATACCTCCAGCTTTGTGATTACAAATGCATGGAGAAAGTGTGTACCAGGCCAGGAATATGGATCTTGTTTGGCATGTGACTGAGATATCATTTTGAATTTCATTGATGTTAATGAATTTGCATATTTTAACTTAGCTCAAAGGTGGCTCAGATGGTAAAGAATCTACCTGCAGTGCAGGAGATGCAGATTTGATTCCTGGGTCGACAAGATCCCCTGGAGAAGGGAATGGCAACCCACTCCAGTATTCTTGCCTGGGGAATTCCATGGACAGAGGAGCCTGGCAGGGGTTGCAAAGAGTTGGACATGACTGAGTGAGCAAGCAGGCATGCATGCAACCCAGCTCAACTAGATTTTGAAGGGTTACATATCCAATTCTACCTGAATCATTCATTTTCTTTTAGTTTATTGCCTCAAAGTTCTCATTTAAAAATCCACCTGTACCTAAACACTACCACATTCTTTAAGGAAAAACTTGCATAGAGATCAGACTATGGCTCATTAAGTATGACTGCAAACTTCATGGCCAAATATCAAAACAGAAGCCTAATGGAAGAAAAGGATTTTTCCTTGCCCTAAATTTCTTTCCATTTTCTGTTGTCATCGACCTCCCTGTTAGGGATGGAGCAGTAAGACAGATTACCAGACTTGCCTTGACCTTCAGGAAACAGGAATAAAACATAAGTTAAGATGGCTTATTATTATTCTAAACAATGTGTTATTCAAATTGCTAATCAAATTTAAAAGGGGATATTCAAATTGTTATTCAAATTCACAAAAGGGGATATTCATCAGGAAAACTATGCTAAAACGTCTCCTTCAGTTCAGTTCAGTTCAGTCACTCAGTCACGTCTGACTCTGGACCCATGGACTGCAGCACGCCAGGCCTCCCTGTCCATTATTACCAACTCCCAGAGTTTACTCAAACTCATGTCCATTGAGTCCAAAAAGCCTCCTATTAAGAAACAAATTCCAAAGTTTAGCATTTCAAAACTACATAATTTGAATACATTTTTGAACCATCTCATGGAATATTTGATTGATTCCACATGTGCAGAGCTTGTAAATAGCTCAATAATTCCTTCACTGTTTCCAGACACAAACTAAAGGCTTCATTTTTTTTCCCTGATAGAAAATTAGGCTACTTTTTTCAGGGTCGGGGGGAGAACGTGGGGAAGCAAGGACTATCATGGGAAAATGTAGTTCATTCAGGACTTCAGGGCAGTATTAGAGATTATACAAATCTTTTCTTCACAGAGTATGTTTGTGTGAAGAGAAAAGATCCCAGGGGTCAGCACATAGTCATGTAACAAACTAAACTTTTGTTTCATTTTTTAAAATCTTTGAATTACATTGTGTGCATTTATAAAGTGATAGAAAAGAGTAGTTTCAGTGAAGGGCACTAAATAAATACAAGGATAGCTTTAGCCTTTCGTGAAAATACTTCCATATTCAAGAGTCATTCCATTTATTTTCAGTTTGAAACTCTTTAGTTGGAGAGATGCCAAATCACGAGACACGGGGGTCAGAACACCTGGATTTGATCCAGACTTTGTGATCTTGAAATTATCCTATGCCTTTGAGTCAATCCCAAAGGATCTGTTGCATGATTTCTAACATGCAATATCCTCCCATCTCTACTATGGAACCCTAAGTTGATAGTGATATTTACAGGGTTATTGTGAGGATCATACAGTAATACCTAATATGTTCTCATAGAACCATGCCGAGGTGTGACATACGCATAGGAAATACTCATTTTTGTCCTTGCTGTTGTTATTATTTAGATAATGGTTGCTAGATAATGGAATCTTCAGTTTCAATGCCAGCACAACATTATCTAAAACTTTCATCAAAATAAAGCTAATTCTTCTGCCTGCTCAAAAAAGAACATGCAGATATTTAAAAAATATTTTCCACTTACTCTCTAGCATCTGAGCTCCTGTGTTATCATAAATCAGCTTAATTTCCTTTATTAAGGAAAGACAGGGACTTCCCTGGCTGTCCAGTGGTTAAGACTCCGCATTTCCATGTTAGGGGACACAGGTTCAATCCCTGGTAGAGAAACTAAGATCTTGCATGCCCCATGACAGAGCCAAAAACAAAAGCAAAACAAAGGACAGTACACCATCCCAGTATGAAAACACCCTGATTATGGTCTTCAGGAGCCTATGGATGGTGTCTTGGCATAAATTTCCTGATTTCCCAACACATTTAAAGAAGGTGCTTAATAACTGTGAACCAGCAAGCAGTCAGCCAGGCAGCAGGTACTTACAGCACTATGAAAAGGTCCTGGGAGGGCCTGCTTTCCAGAGAAATCTGTGAGTGTGACTTGTCTCAGCACTTTGAGCAGAGAGTTTAAGAAGTCAACTGTGTAAAGCCCCTGAAGATGAAAGAGCATGTTGACAAAGAATTACAGACATCCTCTCTGTCCTTCAGTGTCCTCCAGGCTTATGAAAGCATTTTTCTACAAATGATACTTAAATATTATTCACACCATAAACAAAAATCTTTTGAAATTATTTTAATTAGATTTGGGATCTTTTTCCCATCTTGAGATGGAAACAGACGTCTGTTCAAAGAAATTATTTTCCTCTTTAGAAGCCATAGGAAGGACAAGGTAACCTGACAGGCAAACAGCCCTAGTCCCAGGAGATTCCTAAGGTGCATGCCTTGGACCAGGTACTTAGCATAAAATTTTTCTGACAATGAACCAGGTGTTATTTCAGAAAAATAATCTTCAATAGACAGAGATGGTTTTAGCAGCTTTCCTTGCTCAGTCAAAATCCTGTTCACATCACTTAACTCTTCGAGAGACCAAAAATCTATAAAGTACTTATAATAAAGATCTTACTCTGTGCTAGGCACTGTTCCAGTTTTAATGCACTAATAAATTACATAATTGAATTCTCTGGGATTAGTCCTGTGAGTGTTATTATTGTCCCATTTTACAAATGAGTATGAGGTTAAGAGATATTGATCAAGATCACACATAGTACATTATGGAGCTAGTATTTAAACCCAAGATGTCTGACCCCAGAGTCCTCTATCTTAACCACTCAATTATATTACCTTTTCTCCCCTAGAAATGAAAGTTGATGTCTTTAAGATTTGGAATATCACATGCCTTACTTCTGGGCTTCCCTGATAGTTCAGTGGTAAAGAATCCCCCTGCCAATGCAAGGGACATAGATTCAACCCCTGGTTTGGGCAGACATTCTGTAGAAGGGAATGGCAACCCAAGCCAGTATTTCCCAGGCAACGCATGCCTGGGAAATCCCATGAACAGAGGCGCCTGGCAGGCTACAGTCCATGGGGTCACAAAAGAATTGGGCACAACTTAGCAACTAAACAATAATAGCTACTCGCAGTATAATAGAATTCTCAGCATCTTGCTTTAGAGTGTAATTAAAAGTAATAATGTATCAGGAGTTCAACTTATTAACTTAATGAGCTCTGATTCCAATATTTTTCTGTGTGTACCTCACTTCAGTCAATCCACAAGTGTTTATTTTCAGCAAATCTATCACCTACACTTATACATATACAGCCTATATGACAGGGGATATTCTCAGCCTATGCTTTTCTTTGCAACAAATATTTTCTCTCACGTAATCACTACCATCAGTTACACAGAAGCACGTTCAAGGCCATTCACACTGGCCTTCAGAGAGGAGACAAAGTTATATGAGTTAACATTTACGCCTCAATCATCTTCGCCTTTGGAGTTTTCAGTGTTGTAAGTCAGTTTGAAACATATTGCTGTCTAGATAGCAAGAAGTTATGTGGCTTAGTCTATAATAATTTTGTGAAACCCAAAGTACAATAGACATCTGAATGACTGTCAAACCAATGATTAACTTGCAATACATGCTGGAATAGATTTATTGATGAATAGTTATACCAAATGTTGGAAATAACTGGACTAGCTATTTATAGTCACCAAAGTTCCTCAGTCACTTGAGGTTAGGGCTTCCCTTTCAGTTGCTATAAACACAACTTCCTCTCAAGAGTCTGTTTATACGTCTGCTTGTCAACCCAGCGCCAGTCACTGGCGCTCCCGTTTTTACTGCCACTGCCCCCTCATCCTGTTTATAGGGCAGAGGGGGACCACAGATGCAGAATTATTTTAACTCATCAAAGCCTTGGAGAAACTAGCCCCTTTTATTGTATTTTAAATGATTCATTTTTTAGTTGGGCCTTTAGCTTAAAATTGCTTTTCCAAGAGTTGGTCACGTAAAGCTCATCAGCCTGAGCAAACAATTTTAAGGCAAATTATATCAAAACTAGATACCTATAGTCAAATCTTCCTTGACCTCCTCAAAGGATAATTTACATTATCAACTCAGAGCAAAGGATCCTTTTATTTTTAAAAGTGAATCTTGTTAGAATTGCCTTAGGAATTAAAAAAAAATAGATGATAAGTATGATAGATGTTTGAAACCCATACCAATCAATTAAACCAGTTTTTTTTTTTTAAAGCTCCCCTTTGATTTTGTTATACAGCCAGGATTACGAACGACTGCTCAAAAGTCAGTATCCATGACAAACAAACGACCAAATAAATGTTTTACATAGGATTGGATCACAAAGATTCCTGCTAATTTTCACCCAAACCTTCCAAACAGATTGGTATGAAGCGGCCATACTGACTAGGGACAGAAAGCAGTCCTCAGGCATAGAAGACCACACTGTCCTGGACTCAGCAGTGCCCTTTGGCAGAGCCTCACTGTAACCTGGTCTCTTTAAGAATGGGACACACACACCAAAGTTTAGCCTCCAGAACCTTGTGAGCATAAATAAGAAATTAGGTTTTGGTCCTTACCATGACGTTCTGATGAAAAGAAAAGCGGGACACTCTGGAAGTTCAATGCAGCTCCCTCCACAGATCAAAAGACAGCCTTGAAAAGAAATTATATAATGTGTTCAGTGTAAGGAAGAAAAGGGAGATCAGAGATTAAAGCATAGAGGTCCTGTGTCTTGGGATGCCCTCCACCCACCCAGGGTATGCAACAGGGAACTTTGATAAAGATACAGTGTTGCTAAAAATCAATTCAATTCCATGTCCAGAAAGAGCAGAGCAGTGGCTGACAGTGGGAGCTGACCTGGCGCTTACAGATAGGTTCTGGTGTTCCCCTCCTGGATGGAAAAGATTTCACAAAGCACCAACAGTAGGCAAGTCCACTCTGTAACCATGATGGGTCAGGACAGACACAAGGCCACGATGTTTCAACACAAACAGAAATGCTGTCCAAACAGCAAAAATGAACCAACGCTCTTGTCCTGCCTAATGGAATTATGGCTGTGGATTTACTGATTATAGCTATAGCCTCAGTCTCGTCTCCCTTCCTTCTAGCGCAGATCTATGACAATATCCCATCACAGAATTACCTCCACTTCCTGACAGTGTCCAATCCACAGCAAAGCCCTATTTCCTCAAGCTCTCACCCAAATCACCTAAGACAAGCCCAAATCCCATCACTAGTCATTTCTACCACCTTCCACAGTTCCCCATGGTGTGTGTCCTCTTTCATGGCGATAAGTCATAAATAGATCTTGTCCACCTACAGGCGGATTCTTAGTGGTCTCTGCCAGGAAAGCATTGGCAATGTTTTCTTTAAGCATGTAGAATATGCCACTTCAAGAATAAAAGAAATCTGTTTCTCTGTTGATGGATGCTTAAGTTGCTTCCATGTTCTTGCTATCGTGGATAGTGCCTCAATGAACGCTGGGGTGCATATGTCCTTTGGAGTTATGGTTTTCTCTAGGTATTTGCCCAGTAGTGGGATTGCTGGGTCTTATGGAGAACTCGGGGAACACTCTGTGTGACCTAAGTAAGAAGGAAATCCAAAAAAGAGAGGACATATTAATATGTATATGTATGGCTGATTCACTTTGCTGTGCAGTAGACACTAAGAACATTTTAAAGCAAATGTACTCCAATTAAAAAAAATTTTAAAAGAATAGAAGAGATATAAGGTAGGTCCTAGTATTTGATGTGTTCAGATGGGCTAGGAAGACCTCTAGGGAGTGGAACATAAACACACAATCAAGTCTATGTGTGTACGCTGGCGGAGAAACGCCAGATCACTCCTGAAAATTGCCAAGAAGGTGAGAATAAGCTGTGCTTTGAGAGAGAAACAGAATTAGAAGTCATGGAAGACAGGCGCAGTGGCAACAGGATAACATTACATACCATTGCACAAGTTAGGGACCCCAAGGTTTCCTTCTTTTGGCTCAAAGGTTTCAACTTTTAGCATTTTATCCCATATATTCTTGAAAGTAATTTTGGAACAAGAACAGCACCTAATACATTCTAACTTTTCACATGTTCCTTCTGTGTTTTGAAGAAAGGAATGATGTCCTCTCCATTGTTTAGCCAAGTCCTAGAAACACAGTGCAGGAGTAAAAGAATGCCTGTGCTCTGAGATTGTACATTATTCACGACACATAGAATTAAAAAAATAATACATGAGAAGGTCACTGCTGACGTCAGCTGGGGAGATGCATATAGAGTGTTTGAACATTATTCAGTTGAATAGGAGACTCCGTCAGTGAATCAGGCCAATAAAATAGCCCCACTACTAACTGCAGTTGTATGACAGTTTTGTTCCTTTTTATCCCTCTGAGCTCCATTTCAGAAATTAATTGGTTCAGACGATCATCAAACAATATATCCCTGTGTATCTCAAACAAATCACATCTGCATAATATTTTGTATATTTGGTCACCACTTTATCCTTTCTGTAGTTCAGTGTTTTTTTTTTTAACTTTTAAGTTTTTTTTTTTCTTTCAAATGAAACTTCATGGAAGCTGTGATGTATAACAGAGTTTAAAAAAGAATACTCTAGCTGGTGTGAGTGGATGTAGGGAGGTCCAGAGTCACACTCCCCACCCCACCTCTATGCCCTTGAAGATCCCTGAGAAATTTCTAGAACTTCAACGAACATGATGCTAAAGCAACTGCTGTGCTAAATCACCTCCACAGCTCATGGCTGCTGCCTGTCGGTGTTTTTGAACTTGGGAAGTTTAAACTGAAACTTGAATTGAAAGTTGTGAAGTGCAATTCTGTAAAGCAACTATCCTTCAATTTAAAAAATGAATAAATTTTAAAACAAAGTTGTGAAGTGATAGAATGGAGATCGGGGAGAGATAAACTGAGACCCTTGGCAAGTGAAGAGAAATGCATGGCAGCGGCTCATCCCAGGTGAGTGCTCAGCTGCCTTCAAAACTTCCACGGTGCAGCCACTATGGAAAACAATATAGAGACTCCTTAAAATAACTCTATTTTTAAATAGAGTTACCATATGATCCAGCAATATCATTCCTTGAGATATATCTAGAGAAAACTCTAATTCAAAAACACACATACACCCCAATGTTGACAGCAGCACTATTTACAACAGCCAAGACATGAAAGCAACCAAGTGCCCATCAAGAGATGAATGGATAAAGGAGATACAGTAGATGCATATAATGGAATATGACTCCGCCATCAAAAAGGACAAAACAGTGCCATTGGCAGCAACATGGATGGAGCGAGATTGTCTTATTAAGTGAAGTCAGACAGAAAAAGACAAATATCATATGATTTTGCTTATATGTGGAAATAATGACACAAATGAACTTATTTACAAAACAGAAACAGATAGGCTTACAGATACAGAAACAGAAACTAATGATTACCAAAGGGCATGGGAAGGAAGGATAAGTTTTTAGTTTCGGATTAGCAGATGCAAACCCTTACATATAGAGTGGATAAATAGCAATGTCCTACTGTATAGCACAAGGAACTATGCTCAATATCCTATAATAAACCATAATGGAATAGAATATGAAAAAGAATATATATATATGTATGTATAAATGAATCACTTTGCTGTATACCAGAAACTCACACAACATTGTAAATCAGCTATATTTCAATAAAAGATTAAAAAACAATCTCCCTTTACATCCTCCATCCAAAGTATTGCTACCCGTCCTCAGGTGCTCCCTAGGTGCTCTTCTCAGCTAGTTCTAAAATGTCATCAGCTATTGTCTCTACTCTTTGCCCCTCCCATTACCTAAATCTCTATCCACTCAACCCTCCTTTCAGTTCTGCAGCCTCAGCTGGGCGCTCTTATCCCCGCTGGTGGATACCATTCCGGGGGAATCGTCCTTGTGGCCCAGCTCCATACCACCCTGTTAGATGTCACCTGCTGTCCTTTCTTAGGTCACTCCTGTTAGGAGTGGGACCAAGTGATACTTCTCCTGACTGCCATGTGTTACGGAACCTTGAGTAGAAGAAGTCTTCAAGAGCTCACTGCGAGTCACAAGGCTTTATCATCTCTCTGGATACAACTTCTGCTGCGGCTGCTGCTAAGTCACGTCAGTCGTGTCCAACTGTGTGCGACCCCATAGATGGCAGCCCAACAGGTTCCTCTGTCCCTGGGATTCTCCAGGCAAGAACACTGGAGTGGGTTGCCATTTCCTTCTCCAATGCATGAAAGGGAAAAGTAAAAGTGAAGTTGCTCAGCCAAGTCCGACTCTTAGCAACCCCATGGACTGTAGCCTACCAGGCTCCTCCGTCCATGGGATTCTCCAGGCAAGAGTACTGGAGTGGGGTGCCATTGCCTTCTCCGATTTTGTTTAGGAAAGAAACCTAAATATCAGGTGTATGTCATAGAACATCCTTTTCCTCCTACCTCTCCTCTATTTGGCTATGCTTGTTTCCTAGGTGACTATATCTAGCCTCGTGGTCCTAACACCGTGCACTCCCCCAAAATTCCTAAATGTAAACCTCTAGCCTCAACCACAGGCCTTCCCTGGTGGCTATACAGGAGACCCAGGTTCAATGCTGGGCCAAGAAGATCCCCTGGAGAAGGCAACGACTACCCACTCCCGTACTCTTGCCTGGTGAATTCCATGGAAAGAGGTGCCTGGCAGGCTACAGTATGTGGGTTAACCCAAAATCAGATCCACAAATCGAACTGCCAATATGATCCCGACTCATGGATGTCAAATTCATGCCTCAAACTTACATTTTTACAGAAAAATATATGTCCTATCCTGCTCTCCTCCCCAGCCTCAGTTCAGTTCAGTTCAACTCACTCAGTTGTGTGCAACTCTTTGCAACCCCATGGACTACAGCATGCCAGGTCTCCCTGTCCAACACCAGATTCTGCAGTTTACACAAATTCATGTTCACTGAGTCGATGATGCCATCCAACCATCTCACCCTATGTTGTCCCCTTCTCCTCCCACTTTCAATCTTTCCCAGTATCAGGATCTTTTCAAATGAGTCAGTACTTCGACATGAGTTGGCCAAAGTATTGGACTTTCAGCTTCAGCACCAGTCCTTCCAATGAATATTCAGGACTGTTTTCTTTTAGGATGGGCTGGTTGGATATCCTTGCAGTCCAAAGGACTCTTAAGAGTCTTCTCCAACACCACAGTTCAAAAGCATCAATTCTTTGGCTCTTAGCTTTCTTTATAGTCCAACTTTCACATCTGTACATGACTACTGGAAAAACCATAGCTTTGAATAGACTGACCTTTGTTGGCAAAGTAATGTCTCTGCTTTTTAATAAGTTGTCTAGGTTGGTCATGACTTTTCTTCCAAGGAGCAAGCATTTTTTAATTTCATGGCTGCAGTCACCATCTGCAGTGATTTTAGAGCCCAATAAAATAAAGTCTGTCACTGTTTCCCCATCTATTTGCCATGGAGTGATGAGACTGGATGCCATGATCATAGCTTTTTGAATGTTGAGTTTTAAGCCAACTTTTTCACTCTCCTCTTTCACTTTCATCAAGAGACTCTTTAGTTCTTCTTCACTTTCTGCCATAAGGGTGGTGTCATTTGCATATCTGAGGTTATTGATATTTCTCCCTGCAATCTTGATTCCAGCTTGTGCTTCATCCAGTCCAGCATTTCTCATGATGTACTCTGCTCATAAATTAAATAAGCAGAGTGACAATAAACAGCCTTGACATACTCCTGTCCCAATTTGGAACCAGTCTGTTGTATCATGTCCATTAACTATTGCTTCCTTACCTGCATAAAGATTTCTCAGAAGGCAGGTCAGGTGGTCTGATATTCCCATCTTTTGAAGAATTTTCTACTGTTTGTTGTGATCTACACTGTCAAAGGCTTTGGCATAGTCAATAAACAGAAGTAGATGTATTCTTTTGCTTTTTAGATCATCAGACAGATGTTGGCAATTTGATCTCTGGTTCCTCTGCCTTTTCTAAATCCAGCTTGAACATATAAAAGTTCACAGTTCACATACTGTTGAAGCCTGGCTCAGAGAATTTTGAGCGTCACTTTACTAGCATGTTAAATGAGTGCAATTGTGTGGCAGTTTGAGCATTCTTTGGCATTGCCTTTCTTTGGTATTGGAATAAAAGCTGACTTTTCCAATCTCGTGGCCACTGCTGAGTTTTCCAAATTTGTTGGCATGTTGAGTGCAGCAGTTTCACAGCATCATCTTTTAGGATTTGAAATAGCTCAACTGGAATTCCATCGCCTCCACTAGCTTTGTTCATAGTGATGTTTCCTAAGGCCCACTTGACTTTGCATTCCAGGATGTCTGGCTCTAGGTGACTGATCACATCATCGTTGTTATCTGAGTCATGAAGATCTTTTTTGTACAGTTCTTCTGTGTATTCTTGCCACCTCTTGTTAATATCTTCTGCTTCTGTTAGGTCCATACCATTTCTGTCCTTTATGTGCCCATCTTTGCATGAAATGTTCCCTTGGTATCTCTAATTTTCTTGAAGAGATCTCTAGTCTTTCCCATTTTATTGATTTCCTCTATTTCTTTGCATTGATCACTGAGGGAGGCTTTCTTATCTCTCCTTGCTTTTCTTTGGAACTCTGCATTCAAATGGATTTATCTTTCCTTTTCTCCTTTGTCTTTCACTTCTCTTCTTTTCACAGTGATTTGTAAGGCCTCCTCAGGCAAACATTTTGCCTTTTGGCATTTATTTTTCTTGGGGATAGTCTTGATCACTGCCTCTCATACAATGTCACAAACCTCCATTTACACTTCTTCAGGCACTGTCTATCAGATCTAATTCCTTGAATCTATTTCTCACTTCCACTGTATAATTATAAGGGATTTGATTCAGGTCATACCTGAATGGTCTAGTGGTTTTCCCTACTTTCTTCAATTTAAGTCTGAACTTGACAATAAGGAGTTCATGATCAGAGCCACAGTCAGCTCCTGGTCTTGTTTGTTGACTGTCTACAGCTTCTCCATCTTTGTCTGCAAAAAAATATAATTAATCTGATTTCAGTATTGACTATCTCATGATGTCCATGTTTCAAGTCTTTTGTGTTGTTGAGAGAGACTGTTTGCTATGACCAGTGCATTCTCTTGGCAAAACTCTATTAGCCTTTTACCTGCTTCATTCTGTACTCCAAGGCCAAATTTGCCTGTTACTCCACGTATCTCTTGATCTCCTACTTTTGCATTCCAGTCTCCTATAATGAAAAGGACATCTTTCTTGGGTGTTAGTTCTAGAAGGTCTTGAGGTCTTCATAGAACCATTCAGCTTCATCTTCTTCAGCATTATTGGTTGGGTTATAGGCTTGAATTACTGTGATATTGAATGGTTTACCTTGGAAATGAACAGAGATCATTCTGTTGTTTTTGAGATTGTACCAAAGTACTGCATTTTGGACTGTTTTGTTGACCATGATGGCTACTCTGTTTCTTATAAGGGACTGTTGCCCACAGTAGTAGATATAATGGTCATCTGAGTTAAATTAACCCATTCCAGTCCATTTTAGTTCACTGATTCCTAAAATGTCAACGTTCACTCTTGCCATCTCCTGTTTGACCACTTCCAATTTGCCTTGATTCATGGACCTAACATTCCAGGTTCCTACACAATATTGTTCTTTACAGCATCAGACTTTACTTCCATCACCAGTCACACCCACAACTGTTTGCTGTTTTTGCTTTGTCTCCATCTCTTCATTCTTCCTGGAGTTATTTCTCCACTGATCTCCAGTAGCATATTGGGCACCTACCGACCTGGGGAGTTCATCTTTCAGTGTCCTATCTTTTTGCCTTTTCATACTGTTCATGGGGTTCTCAAGGCAAGAATACTGAAGTGGTTTGCGATTCCCTTCTCCAGTGGACCATGTTTTGTCAGAACTGTCCAGCATGACCTGTTCATCTTGGGTGGCCCTACATAGCTTGGCTCATAGTTTCATTGCGCTAGACTAGGCTGTGGTCCTTGTGATCAGATTGGTTAGTTCTCTGTGATTGTGGTTTTCAGTCTGCCTGCCTTCTTATGGAAAAGGATACAAGGCTAATGGAAACTTCCTGATGGGAGAGACTGACTGAGTGGGAACCCGGGTCTTGTTCTGATGGGCAGGACTATGCTCCGTAAATCTTTAATCCAATTTTGTGTTGATGGGTGAGGCTGTGTTCTCTGCCTATTGTTTGACCTGGAACCAAACCATGGTGGAGGTAATGAAGATAAAGATGACCTCCTTCAAAAGGCCCCATGCACACACTTCTACACTCAGTGCCCCCAACCCTGCAGCTGGCCACCGCCAACCCACACCTCTGCTGGAGACTCCTGGACACTCACGGGCAAGTCTGGGTCAGTCTCTTGTGGGGTCACTGCTCCTTTTTCCTGGGTCCTGGTGCACACAAGGTTCTGGTTGTGCCCTCGAAGAGTCTGTTTTCCCAGTCCTGTGTAAGTTCTGGCAGCTCTATGGTGGGGTTAATGGCGACATCCTCTTACAAGAGGGCTTATGCCATACCCAGGTCTGCTGCACCCAGAGCCCCTGCCCCTGCGGCAGGCCACTGCTGACCTGTACCTCTGCAAGAGACACTCAAACACAGTTCTGTCTCAGTCTCTGCGGGGTCTCTGGGTCCTGGTGCACAGGACTGAACTGAACTGAACTAACACCTTAATGGAACTTAGGGCCCATGACCCTGACTTAGAGAAAACTTGGAAGGTCAAGGTCAAGATGGCTTGTTATGGCAATATATTAAGCCAACTTTCATCTCAAGTTTTCTGGTAAAACGCAATGAAAGAGTAGCTTGCAGTGAATCAATATTACATGAAATGCCCTCCTAAAATAGTGTTGAGAGATTTTACCACAATTATCCTCCTTTTTTTTCCTTCCCCTTGGAGGAGAATCTGAAAGGTGTTATGAAGAAGATTGTTGTTGTTTAGTCACTAAGTCATGCCCATCTCTTTTGGAGATGGACTGTAACCTACCATGCTCCTCTGTCCATGGGATTTCCCAGGCAAAGATACTGGAGTGTTTTGCCATTTCCTCTTCCAGGGGATCTTCCCAACCCAGAGAACGAGTCCACATCTCTTGCATCACTTGCGTTGGAAGACAGATTCTTTACCACTGAGCCACCAGGAAGCCCTGAAGAGAATAATATACATTAAAGTGTATGTTTTTTAAAAACCAAGTGTCTCTCTCTTCTCTAAAAATTATTTTTTTTCTGCCAGGTCTCAAAAGCAAGTTTGGAATTTCCTTCAAATTGGTTGGTCAACCAACACCCACACCACCACTCCTCCAAAAAAATCCCCACAATTATGTTCTAAAACACAAGTGTCTTCATCAACATCATTTGAAGTCTAGGAGGATTCTTTTGGCACCAACAAGAGTGGCAGCAAATATCATTCACAGAGAAAAGGCCGAGGCCTAAGCAAGTTCATGACATGGCTCTGGGAGGCTCTGCAGCTCTATCGCCTATTCAAATCACATTTTCTCTGGTCCCTCTTTTGGTCTAAGCCACTTTGACTTGCACTTATTTAACCAGATTTTGCTTCTTAATCCCTTTGGGAAAGCTATAGAAAACTGCTATTTCTCCTGTATTGTTTTTATTATATTTCTAATCCCCTTTCAAGGATTCGACTGGTTACAAGAAGTTGGAAAGTTAAAATAAATAAACCCCAGATGGATCCCATGTAACATGTACACTTCCAGTTATTTGTTCTACTACTAATAATAAAGGTCTGACAGTGTACAATGGTTTAAAGGATTTAAAGGCATGCTAAGCTGAGACATTGTCTCTGCCAGTCTTCTGGAAATTTCTATTTGAAAATAGGAAGAGCATGGAGCCAATATCTCCTTACTCATGGAGCAGGGACATTTCTGGGGATGTTTCTGTGAGTCAGTGACAACCTGATGTATATATTTCCATCTGAGGACATCTTGGAGCATTAGATAAAAGATAGCACAAGCTACTTTGGTTTCAGCCAAGTAAGTGGGTGAGGAAATAGTTGAATTATATCAAATTTCTAGTTGGCTGGATTTTTTTCACTCAGTTCGACCTTCTATGGGTTTGCTTCTCTAAATCTGTTCCTATGCATAGTCACAGCCATATTTAGGAATTAAATCCATTTTTCATTTCGTGACTCTTGATTCCTGACTCATCTCAGTCCACATACCCTGGCAGGCATCCACTTACACACACAGGCCGTGCTGCAAATGTTGCTTAGTAAATTAGATGTTTGGAGTGCCAAACACATTTTCCCTGTACAAACCGTGTTACAGATGGTGGTTAGTTATCCAGTTCAGACAGCAAATGTCTTTATATACACCACACAGGTGAATGATGACGTTGAAGAGACTTAGAGATGCTAACCCTGCTTAGAGATGTTCAGAGTGTGTTGTTCCAGGGGACTAGTGCTCACTTACTGGGCCAGCACCCTGCGGCCCCAGGGGGAGCTTTGAAGGAGGAGCCAGCTTGCTCCTCTCGAGGTTCTGAACTAGGAGATGAGTGGTCGCAGCTTGTCCAGAGTGTGGGGGCTCCCATAGCAATGATGCTCACTCCAGAGTGTGGCGGGAAGAGGGTGAGAGAAGAGGGTGAGCGTAGCAGAAGAGAGTGAGGCAATAGACATGCTGCGGCATATGCCCTTTCATTCAGGCAGGCTGCTTGCTCTTCATGCTAATGCTTTCCGGGTAGAGGTCACCTCAAATCAAGTCAGGATGCTGTCACCAAGGAGGAGGGGATGCTGGGTATTCATAGGCAACCAGCAGTCTCTGGCCCCACACATGTCATTTCAACTAATTACAAACAGATTAACTCAACTCTATATGTTATTCATAGGGCGACGAAAATCCTGAATAAGAAAGCTTAACATAAACTTTCGCTCCTGGAAGCATAGAGCTTTAAGAATAAAGAAACATCAACATCTGGTGAAATTCCAAAGCATTATAGATGTTTCCCTTTAATAGCACTCAGGAGGCAAACCAGGATGTATATATTTTCGCCATCTCTTGCATTAGGAGAGGACCTCCACTTCCACTCTTAACTGACTTGTTTAGGATTCAATTTTCCCTCTACTCTGATTTCAAACTATTAAAAACAAACAAAAAGAGCTAGGCTAGGCCAAACTTGCAAGTGTTTTCCAATGGAAAATACATCATGCTCTCTCAGAAAGCCACAAGCAAACCAGGTCTGACAGCTGACCTTGATTGAATTTTTCTCCTCTCTTTCGGTGGGAGGGAGGGGGTGAATTGACTTGTGATAAAATAAGAGCATTTAATTTTAAATTTTCCCAGGGTATTATGCACTATCGCTGATGCTTCTCTATTAGTCTATTCTACCACTGCTGGGAGAAGGAGGAGTCAAGAATAATGGGTTTCCAGTTCGGGTGCTTGGGCAGAGAGAGAAGCAAATGAAAACGAGTTCAATATTAGACACATTTAGCTCATTGTGCCTATGGGATATGCACATAGTTAAGCAAATTGAAATGAAGGCCTAGCACTCCAAAGACACATCCAGCTAGAGTCACTTTGAAAGTCATAAGGATATAAAAGTTAAAGTCTGGCACAGATGTGATTATCCAGGAAAAAATCAGAAAATAACAGAGGACAGAACACCATCATTTAAAGCAGTGCTTCTCCAACTTGAAGTGCAAGAAGGTCACCTGGACATCTTGTCAGATGCAGATTCTGATTCAGTAGGTCTTGGTGCCTGCCGAATTCTGCATCTCTAATCAAAGCTCCCAGGATTGGTTGATGCTGCTTGACCTCAGATTACACCTAGAGTTGTAAGGATTTTGTGAACAGCAAATACAAAACACACACTCACACACACAATGGACCTGAACTAAAATCAGAGAAGTTGTGTGTGTGTGTGTGTGTGTGTGTGTGTGTGTGTACTCAGTCACGTCTGACACTTTGTGAACCCATGGACTTCAGCCGACCAGGCTCCTCTATCCATGGAATTTTTCCAGGCAAGAGTACTGGAATAGATTGCCATTTCCTTCTCCAAGAAATCTTCCAGATCCAGGAATCAAACCCGTGACTCTTGTATCTCCTTCATTGGCAGGTAGATTCTTTACCACTAGTGCCACCTAGGAAGCCCAGAGATGTGGAAAGGGAAGGAAAAAAATAAAAAAGAAAAACCAGAGACTCAGGCTGAGGAAGCTGATTAAGGATATGATCATGTGCTTCAGAGGTCAAAACTAGACTAAACTGGGTATTTGGAAATGGAGAAGCCATGTGATGACCGGTAAAGCAGCTTAAAAGCCCACAGACAGACTTCAGTGGGCTGAAGAATTAAGGAAGTGAAGACAGTGACAATAATCTTTATATGTCTTAGAGTAGCAAAAATATCAGCAGTGGCCTGAGAATCACCTTGGAGTTTCCCCAAGGAGAAGTGACTATTCTACTGGTGTCAGGGTGTCATGTGGTACTTTGGGGGGTTTTTTGTTTGTTTATTGTTTTTCATTTATTTTTATTAGTTGGAAGCTAATTACTTTACAGTATTGTAGTGGGTTTTGCCATACATTGACATGAATCAGCCATGGATTTACATGTATTCCCCATCCTGCACCCCCCTCCCACCTCCCTCCCCATCCCATCCCTCTGGGTCTTCCCAGTGCACCAGCCCTGAGCACTTGTCTCATGCATCCAACCTGGCTGGTGATCTGTTTCACCCTTGATAGTTTACTTGTTTCAATGCTATTCTCTCAGAACATTCTACCCTTGCCTTCTCCCACAGAGTCCAAAAGTCTGTTCTGTACATCTGTGTCTCTTTTTCTGTTTTGCTTATAGGGTTATTGTTACCATCTTTTTAAATTCCATAGATGTGCGTTAGTATACTGTACTGGTCTTTATCTTTCTGGCTTACTTCACTCTGTATAATGGGCTCCAGTTTCATCCATCTCATTAGAACTGATTCAAATGAATTCTTTTTAATGGCTGAGTAATATTCCATTGTGTATATGTACCATAGCTTCCTTATCCATTCGTCTGCTGATGGGCATCTAGGTTGCTTCCATGTCCTGGCAATTATAAATAGTGCTACGATGAACATTGGGGTGCATGTGTCTCTTTCAGATCTGATTTCCTTGGTGTGTGTGCCCAGGAGTGGGATTGCTGGGTCATATGGCAATTCTATTTCCAGTTTTTTAAGGAATCTCCACACTGTTTTCCATAGTGGCTGTACTAATTTGCATTCCCACCAACAGTGTAAGAGGGTTCCCTTTTCTCCACACCCTCTCCAGCATTTATTGCTTATAGACTTTTGGATAGCAGCCATCCTGACTGGCGTGTAATGGTACCTCATTGTGGTTTTGATTTGCATTTCTCTGATAATGAGTGATGTTGAACATCTTTTCATGTGTTTGTTAGCCATCTGTATGTCTTCTTTGGAGAAATGTCTGTTTAGTTCTTTGGCCCATTTTTTGATTGGGTCATTTATTTTTCTGGAATTGAGCTGCAGGAGTTGCTTGTATATTTTTGAGATTAATCCTTTGTCTGTTGCTTTGTTTGCTATTATTTTCTTCCATTCTGAAGGCTGTCTTTTCACCTTGCTTATAGTTTCCTTTGTTGTGCAAAAGCTTTTAAGTTTAATTAGGTCCCATTTGTTTATTTTTGTTTTTATTTCCAATATTCTTGGAGGTGGGTCATAGAGGATCCTGCTGTGATTTATGTCAGAGAGTGTTTTGCCTATGTTCTCCTCTAGGAGCTTTAGAGTTTCAGGTCTTACATTTAGATCTTTAATCCATTTTGAGTTTATTTTTGTGTATGGTGTTAGAAGGTGTTCTAGTTTCATTCTTTTACAAGTGGTTGACCAGTTTTCCCAGCACCATTTGTTAAAGAGGTTGTCTTTTTTCCATTGTATATCCTTGCCTCCTTTGTCAAAGATAAGATGTCCATAGGTTCGTGGATTTATCTCTGGGCTTTCTATTCTGTTCCATTGATTTATATTTCTGTCTTTGTGCCAGTACCATACTGTCTTGATGACTGTGGCTTTGTAGTAGAGCCTGAAGTCAGGCAGGTTGATTCCTCCAGTTCCATTCTTCTTTCTCAAGATTGCTTTGGCTATTCGAGGTTTTTTGTATTTCCATACAAATCGTGAAATTATTTGTTCTAGTTCTGTGAAGAATACCGTTGATAGCTTGATAGGGATTGCATTGAATCTATAGATTGCTTTGGGTAGTATAGTCATTTTCACAATATTGATTCTTCCAATCCATGAACACGGTCTATTTCTCCATCTATTTGTGTCCTCTTTGATTTCTTTCATCAGTGTTTTATAGTTTTCTGTTGAAACTGTCACTATTAAGGGCCTTAGAACTCTGACTAAGCAGGTTTAAATGTTGCAGACCATTTATCTGTCATGATTCTTCCCCAGGTTTCTGGGAGGAGGCTTAAACCAAAGAAGAATAATAAATCTATGTGGGTGGAACCTGTGGATCACACTCACAAAATTCTAAATAACTTATGTATACACATGTGGAAAGTGGAGGAGACACATGGAAATGACAATAGTTGCATTATTATTGTGAGACAAGTAATTTTCAAAATTTTCTTAAATTAAAAGAAAGAATTTATCTATGTACACCCTTCAATTTTTAAATAGTTAACAAATATTTTGGATATATAATAAAAACCACAGAAAGGATATAAGATGTTTACTTGCTTCTCAGCTGCTGGATAAAATACATTGAATAATTTCTCCTTTCCTTTCCTGAATTAACATGGGAACAATATGATATTATGCATACTCTGTGATGATATATATGGGCTCATTTATTTCAGATAGTATTATTTCCTTCCTATGACAAGTCATTGCCAAGAAAATGAAGTTAAAGATTCTATTTGTAAAAGAATGAATGTTCTTACTTGATAAATATAGATAACTCACATTACAATTTATTCTTGGAGTCTTTCCTTCCTCATCCATTCATTAATACATAATGCATTTCTGATTTTTTTTCTCACTCAAAAGCTGTATTTGGAAATCAGTTAATGAACTAAACAAATCTGAAAAATTGTTTTTAATGGCATAAGAAAAACCCTTTGATACCATTTTATTAATACTGGAACTTTTTCTGTTCTAACATGATGGCATAGATGTTTCTTTCTGTATTATAACTGAAGGTAAATTATTTAACCAATTTTCTTGGTAATTGGCAAATGGTACTGGTGATTTCATGTATTTAATCATGGACAACTTGATGGAGGCCACCGCATATCTCTGTCTACTTTATTCTGTTAAAATCAAAAGCTTAAAGAAGAATATGTTCCTGGGAGTCTATGCCTTCAGGAAACTGAGTCTAGCTGGCTGAGAGTGCCTTCTTCAGAGAAGTGGAAGAATCACATAGCAAGACCATCCACAGCATGTGAAAAACAGTTAACATGCCTCCTAGCCACTGATGTGTCATCATTCATAAAGTACTACTAAATATGTGAAAGGGTTAAAACCAAATCATCTGCTATCACATGGCTCTGACCTAAATTTCTGCCTGGAAAACCACATAGAGGATATTTAACTTCTCACTTTCTATGATGCATAGAAAATATTTATCAGTGAAAATAGAGACAAACAAACAAACAAAACAGATTGCAAAGCAATAAATTAGCTGCAAAAGAAAGAATCTATCTTACCATACCCTTTCCCAAACTGAGTATTATCACTTCTTGAATCCTTGTCATTTGCTGATCAGAAAATGGTGTATCATCAATACTTTTATGATTGCAAGGCCCAGGGATTGTTAACTTCAAGCCTTCTTCCCCCCATTCCCTTCCTTTCAGTCTGCTTTGACTGATCCTTCTCAAACACTCCCTCTCTCCCATCCAAATGGCTCTACAGAAATGTTTGAAGATTAATATCCCCATAATTTCTTTGGTCTCTCACAAAGCGGTACTGTAAAAATATCTTTCTCTACCCATGTGCTTTACCATGCTTTATAGTTCCGAGCATCTTTTTTATTTCTGTTTATCCTTGTATGGGCTTCCCAGGTGGCATTAGTAGTAAAAAACCCACCTGCCAATGCAGGAGACCCAAGAGATGCAGGTTCAATCCCTGGGTTGGGAAGACCCCCTGGAGGAGGGCACGGAAATCCACTCCAATATCCTTGCCTGGAGAATCCCATGGACAGGGTAGCCTGGTGGATTACAGTTCATGGGGTTGCAAAGAGTCAGACATGACTGAAGTGATTTAACCTATCCTTGTGTAGGAAGGGGACTTTAAAGTGCATATAAATTGTATGCTTCAGTGAGTTTCAGATATTTGCATGACTGTAAACTGGTGAGAAGATCTGCCCAAAATCTACATGCATGAGGATCAAGAAGCCTTCTACTCCAAGAGAAGAGTGAGGTATGACAATGAGTTAGTTTTCAGAGGAGAGAAATAGTTTGACTGTAATGTAGTAACTACTTAGGACTTCCCTATTAGTCCAGGAATTAAGAAACTCCATGTGCCAAATACAAGAGGCACAGGTTCCATCTCTGGTTGGGGAACTGATATATATATTCTGCATGCTGCAGGGCACCACTGGAAAAAGAAAAGAAAAGAAAACTAACACAGTAGTTAGCATTGTGAAAGTGTTAGTCATTCAGGCCTGTCCAACTCTTTGTGACCCCATGGACTATAGCCTACGAGGCTCCTCTGTCTATGGAATTCTCCAGGCAAGAATACTGGAGGGGGTTGCCATTCCCTTCTCCAGGGGATCTTCCCAACCCAGGAATCAAACCCGGGTCTCCCGCACAGTAGGCAGATTTTTTACTGTCTGAACCATCAGGGAAGCCCCTAACCCCTTATAGACTTATCTTAATCTTATTGTGAACAATAGCACTCAAGAAGAGAAATTCAAACTTTGTTTTCCTAAAAGTTCTTTTCTGTCACAAACAGAAATGACTTCGTGCCTGTTCAACAGGGAGTGATAGTAAACGGGGAGAAAAGTACTCCAGACAGGTCACAGGTCCTGACCACTTACTGCAGGACCTATGGTCTCCAGTAGTCTTACAATGCCCTGTTTATTGGCCTTAGGAGGATAAGAAAATGTTGGAGTGGAAAGAGAGGATAAAAATCAATGTCTGATAGAAACCAAATACAATGTATCCAATTCTCCTTGGGGACTCACAGAAGACAATCAACTTCACAAAGATCTAAAGTCAAGGAAAGAAAAGCCAGTAAAAATGTGTTTCAGGAACTTCCTTGGAGATCCAATGGTTAGGACTTCACCTTCCAATGCCGGGGGTGGGGGGTAGGCAGGGGCAGATTCAATCTGTGGTAGGGGACCTAAGAGACCACATGCCACACAACCAAAAAATCAAAAAACATGAAACAGAAGCAATATTGTAACAAATTCAATGAAGACTTTAGAAAATGGTCCACATCAAAAAAAAAAAAAAAAAATCTTTAAAAAAGTGTATTTCTTTAAAAAAAAATCTCATAGGATTGATTTTCATTTTGTGCAATTAAAACATTTTGGAACCAAAATTCTCTTGGTTTCTGAAATGGTATATAGAAGGAAATTTCATTATTCTTAAATTTTAAGCCAGGGGTATTTGCAATTCTGGAAAAAATGTTGTTTGCTGGTTTCTTCCCAAATGACTCAGCAGGTAAAGAATCCACCTGCAATGCAGGAAATACAGGAGATGCAGGTTGGTTCCCTGAATTTGGAAGATCCCCTGGAGGAGGAAATGGCCACCCACTCCAGTATTTTTGCCTGGGAAATCCAATGGAGAGAGGAGCCTAGCATGCTACAGTCCATACATCAAAAAGAGTCAGACACAACTTAATGGTTGAACAACAACAAATACACAGCAAACTAAAAGAGGGCCAAAAGTATCAGAAGAGAATATTATTTCAACTGATAATTAAAGATCAAACTTTTTAAAATGGATGTTTATTTTGCTTTAGGAAAGTACTTTCAAATTTGCATTTGTGACAATAGTTATAAATCTATTCATTATTTATCAGATCAATATTTACTGAATCTCTCTTTCTGACCTAAATTCTCATCAGCACCCACAATTCTGTAATGCTTTTAGTATGGAACTTTTCATCAAGATTTAGAGCCATTTGCCTTTGAATATTCATGTGCTCAATCCCATCAGAAATGAGAAAGTATATAGTAACACAAACATATATGCAATTCCAACCTCTGAGGAAATGATGTTCTGTTTTATTTTGTCTTGAAAATATTAATATTTTATTAAAATATGCCAATTTATTTGTCAGAAAAAATATAGATTCATCACTGTGAAAAAAAATCTAAAAAATCTGTAACATTATTTACCACAGAGTTACATGGTTATGCTAAAGAAGAAAGGTAACAAAAATCTTAAAGACCACTCTCATTAGATATCCTTGTGCTTTACAGACAAGAAATGAGCTTATTGTTACCCTGTGATAGATCTAACACTGGAATGTTAGCCTCCCAATGATAAGCCCAGTGCTTTTCCCACGTTGCTAGAAAACTGAGTCCTTGGCTTTTTCCAACATCAACTTTTAGAATGATGTTTTAACTGTTTCCCCTTGGGCTCAGAGAAGAAACAAGGTTCCCTTCTCGGTTTCACTACCCTGCCCAATCTTAAGCTTTGTCTTAACACACTGCATATTCTTTTAACTATTGAGTTGATAACAGGGAATAGCTCTTCAAAAATGTAGGAAAGTGAAACAAACACTGCAGTGGGTGATGAGAATCAGGTGTTCACTCATCTCCATTGTTCCTGTCCACTTTTGAAGTTTCATCTCAAATATTTCTTAAGAGGAAGGACATTTGACTCACACAACCTGGAAGAATTCTTAAGAGCATTTGGACTTTGTGACCTCCTGCCATATTCCATTCTCTTCATTCTGAGTAAAGTTGACCACATATTGTTGACTAAAGAATTTTCTCTAGGCTTCAGACCTCTTCCTAAACTAAGATAAGTGAACCAATTTAATCTTCAGTCTAACATACTACTGCATGGATGAGCAAACGTCCAAAAAGCTCTAAAGATGTGTATTAAATCAGAAGGTTTTCCAACTCATTAACATTGAAGAGTGAAGCACGGTCATTATATTCACTGCCAAATTTGTAGGAAACTGACCAAGTACGTGACTTCATAGTCATTAGCTATGAAGAAGCAAACTGGAGGAGCAAAACATAAAGCAGCCAATAACCTGATAGCAGTGAAAGAAGAGCCAAAGAGAAGACTCGGGATGAGTTACAGCAAGGCAGTCTCTCTGTGTCCAGTTGAGTAAGTGCTAGGATGGGAAATCCCAGGTCAAGTTCCACGGGTTATGTTACATAGAGTGCTAGGGGCACCTGCAGGCTTAAGAAAGCTTCCATGGGCTTTCTTTTCATTCCACAACAGAGGGGAAAGAAGATACTTTCAGAAAGTGCCTGGGCACCTTTGAATTTGTATAAGGATACAAGAGGCTCCTCAGGCTATTTATTACTGTGGTTGGATTTTCCACCGAGACCAGTTTTGCAGGTGGTTTTTCTGAGACAGCAAGCATTGAGTCTGGCTGACATTCCAAGTTCTATCCTCATTCAAGCAGATACTAAAAACTTCAGCATTGCCTAAGGACCACAGTTAGATTTCATAATATCCAGAGATTACCAAATTCTTTGTACAACCTCTAATTTTTGACATTTTCCACTTCCCTTTCAAACTTTAAACATGTCATTGCTATTTTTATCCCTTCTCTTTTTTATCTAGTCCTTAAAACTGTTGCTTAAGTTAATTTCTTCGTCGATGGGAAAAAAATATTACAGAAAGAAGACATTCTCAGATAAATATTTCCTAGCTAGATTCTGTCCAGTGGAGTTACAAGAGGCCCATGATGCAGGACACCTTTGAGCAAAACTTGAAGGATACATTGACACATGGTTTGTAAGGTTTGGGATCTGTGAATCATAGTTACGCCCTGGCAGAGACATCAAGATGGCACTTTTATTGGTGTGTTCTGGAAAGGCCCTGGACAACAGAGGAGGGGTATGTGTCTGAAGTTCAGAGCTGACAGAGAGGTGGAAGGGACTTACAGAGACCAAACAGGTGAGGTGACCAGGGAAAGTCAGTGGCTTATGTAGGTCCTCACTGTTAGAGCATCCCTGTCCTTTAGCCCTTTACCCCTGGCTTTTGGCCACTTCCCTAATATCAGCTGGCCTACCAACAGCTAGCAGAGGCTACCCCAGGGACACATGGAGACACTGGTGTGTGGAAGTCATGATGGCAGCAAGATCAAGTTAGGTTTCAGTGAAGCCATTTAAGTCTCAGTGGAAAGATTTTTTTTTTTTTTCTGCTCAATAACACATTCATACCAACTGAACAGGAAGCAGACAAGTTCAGTACAAGTTCAACTTCCAACCCCACCTCTTCCCTGTGCCATGGTTTAAGACAGGCTGCAGGACCTAAACTTAGTTTCACATTACACCCACACATACTTTGACTCCATTGTAAAGAGAGGTCAGCAGACAGCATATAAAACGTGAAATACAAATCAGAGTTCTTGTGGACACATTGCCAGGAGATCTAATCACTGGCAAATTCTACCTCTCAGGACTGTAATCTTTGGCTCACCTCTGCTGCCTGCCCCAGATGGCTCGTAGGTGGAGAGTGCAAGACCAGGCCCTTCTATACCCCAGGAATCATGCTCATCACATTCTCAGTGACAAACAATCTGATGTGACAGTGTGACAGCAAAAGCAGATGGCAGTCATAGTTTTAGTCATTTCTCATATTTCTCCATTTTTTCACAAACCAGGAAGATGGCTGATGGTATTTGAAATGAGATGTCCGTGACCAGCAGGGAGGACATTCCAGCACTAGTGAAGGAACAGGGGTGAACGAAGTCAGCTGGACATGACAAATGTCAGATTAGATCAATAGTTAAGTCACACACGTGATAAACAGAAATGGCAGCGAAGTATAAGGAATGGGGCAGATATGTATATTTGATGAGACAACACCAGCATTTCAAAGGTTCCTGACACAGAAAAGGAATTCCAGGGTCAAATAGAATCGAGGAAAACTGGGTTAAACAAAGCCAGATTTCTTCATGCAGGATTTCTCAGAGCCTTTAGTGTGTTGTTGTGTATCACAGATCTCCAAGAAGGAATTTCAGCTTTTATTATGGACATTTATTAACATCTCATGGGACATGTCTTCACCTGATAAATACTAAACAGTTGCAATATTGTATGATTTCTATACAATATGAGGCGTTAGGAAAATAATTGCCAAAATTTCTATTCATTCCATTAAGTTCTACCATTTGTTTGAGTAATGATAACACTAAAAGATCCAACAGATGATGTTAGAAAAACTTATCTAAAAAAGTGAAAAATGATGTAAAGCAACTAAATTTTGATCTAACAATTGACCGATAAACCGTCATCCCTATAAAGTCAATGCTTTCAAAAACAGAAAGTAATTTCTGGAAAATACTGAACATGATTGAGTAAAGATTTACAATATAAAAGAAACTTGCGGGAAAACTGCCAAGGAGATTAACTTATATGTGGCTTCAGAAGAATTATGTAGTTGATGAAAGATTGTCATTGGTAATGTGATTATTATATTATCTCCAATAATAGCTACTTCCTCATTAGCTCATGTATTAAGATGCTCACTTCCTTTAAATAGTCACTGATGTCTCAAATATCAGTCTTTTTGTTTTGTTTTTTTTTTTACTGTAACAATATGGGGAAAGACTACCCCTAAGATTAAAAAACAAGAGGCCCATGAACATGCCGTGTAATATACTTTTGAAAACTTGAAAATCTACAAAAGGAAATATGAATAAATTAACAAATTTTAAAAGATAATAAACTGTTCTCTTGAAAAGAAATGGAAAATGTTTTAATCCTCTTAGCAAAGAAATGTTTTCAGAAATGTAGACCTGAATATTATTCAAGACTATTTTGCTATTTAATATAGTTTGTAGACTGAGATAGACAAGCCCTTGTGAAAGTATTTCTGCTCACTTGTGTCCAGCTCTTTTGTGACCCCATGGTCTATAGCCCTCCAGGTTTCTCTGGTCATGGAATTCTCCAGGCAAGAATACAGGAGTGCATAGCCATTCCCTTCCCCAGGGTATCTTCCCAACCCAGAGATTGAACTTGGATCTCCTGCATTGCAGGCAGATTCTTTACTGTCTGAACCACCAGAGAAGCCTAAGATAAGCCCCTATGAAGCACTATTACCTTAAATTAATTAAATTTTAATCAAATAAATTTGCTTCATCTCTGGAATATAAATATGTTTGTATATTTAGTTAGCAGAACAGTGCTGTGAGATTGGGATGTTGTCAGTGAAAAAGAATGCCTGGTTGTGAATTTTTGCTGTTGTTATCAAATTTCTATGGATTTTTAAACTTGCTCTATGATACTTTAGGCTTCCCTGATAGCTCAGCTGGTAAAGAATCTGCCTGCAATGCGGGAGACCTGGGTTCAGTCCCTGGGTTGGGAAGATCCCCTGGAGAAGGGAAAAGCTACCCACTCCAGTATTCTGGCCTGGATAATTCCATGGACTGTATAGTCCATGGGGTCACAAAGGGTTGAATGCAACTGAGTGACTTTCACTTCACTTCACTTCACTTCATGGTACCTTAGGGCTTCCCTGGTAGCTCAGTTGGTAAAGAATCCGCCTGCAATGCAGGAGACCCTGGTCCAATTTCTGGGTCAGGAAGATCCCCTGGAGAAGTGATAGGATACCCACTACAGTATTCTTGGACTTCCCTTGTGGCTCAGCTGGTAAAGAATCTGCCTGCAACGTGGGAGACCTGGGTTCAATCCTTGGGTTGGAAATATCCCCTGGAGAAGGAAAAGGTACCCACTCCAGTATTCTGGCCTGAGGAATCCAGGGAATAAAGTTTTGGAGAAGGAAATGGCAACCCACTCCAGTATTCTTGCCTGGAAAATCCCAGGGACAGAGGAGCCAGGCAGACTACAGTCATGGGGTTGCAAACAGTTGGACATGACTGAGAGACTTCAAATTCTTTCCTTCTATGGTACCTTAGAATGTGAGATTCTGACTAGCTCTCTTACACACACAGACATATGTGTGTATTTATGTATAAGTGTGTGTACATATGTGTATATGCACTCCTTGGTTCTTGCACTTAAACTGTATTTGAGGTCAAGTTGTATCAATGCATGTAAAGCTGCCTTATAATGTTTTAGATGGCTGCTCAATATTCCATTTTATGGCTATTTCATAGCTTAATTAACTGGTTGTCTACTTTTAAAATTTTGGATTTTATTGGACTTTGTTTTTGCTTTTGCTATTACAGATATGTTACAAAATATGTCTGTAGATACTTGAATGTTTCTGAGTATGTTCATATGATTAATTCTGAAAAATAAAACTGCCAAAGCAGAGTCTGTGCATTTTTAAGTAAGCTAGATATTATTAAAATTTATCCTTCCAACAGGTTTTTACACCAGGACTAACTACCCTCAAGACAACCTGATTCCCCTTTTCTGTATCTGGCTTTTATTTTTGGACTCTGGCCTGTTCCATAAATTATTGTAACTTTACAGTTGGCTTTCTTTTCTCTAGGGTGTGTTTTCTTTCCTTATTCCTTCCTGTTCTGACAATTCTTGCATGTTTATTTTCTCATACAAAATTTAGAATCAGTTCAAATAGATCTAAAAACTTAGCAAGAATTAATATACTTATGAAATGGAATTTTCTATTCAAGAACAAGCTATGGCTTTCTATTTATTCACCTGTTTTATATTTTCAGTAGAATTTTAAATTTTTATTTATATAAATCTTGCATACTTTCTTTTTGTATTATTTCTAGCTATTTTATCTCTTTCTCTCTGTTGTAAATGGGACATTTCCTTCCGGTATATTTTTTACGCAGGTGCATAAAAATTTTTTTGATTTTGGCTTATGAATTACAAATGTTTTCTTAGTTGTCTTATGGATATAAGTTTTTCATTTGATTATCTTGAATATTCAAATATATGATTATATCATTTGCAAGTAACTGTCATTTTACCTCCTTCTTTCTAATTTTATACACTCAATTTTTAAAACTTACTTAGTAGTATTGGCTAGTATCTCTAGGACAAGAACAAAAAAACATTTTAAACTCTACGGCCCACTTGTATACCAAACTCCCTAACAGTATTTCATAAATAAGCACCTAGGTGGTGGAAAATTTTTGTCTTCCTCTCCCATGATGATGCCTCACTGTCCAGATGCTTCTCATTTCTAGGTTATTTATTATCTTAACTTTGAGGAAAGGGGAACAAAGAAGCAGTTTCTTTTTACACAGCAGTTTTATCTGAATTGTCACCCCAAACTCTTTTTGGTAGATTAAATTTAAAGTTCATGTTTCTATAGAGAAACTACAAATCTTAAAGCTCCAGGAAGCTAAAGAAAACCTCTGACCCTTTTGAAGCATTCCATGGGATTTTAATGAATCTCCTCTCTTTTCAGTGGTTTGGATGTTTGTGTGGAATACTGAAATAGAGAGCTGCTAGTGTAGCAAGATGATCAATTGAGAATTTATTTTCTGACTTAAGACAATAGCCGAGCTTGAGATCCAAGTCTGGTATTCCCTAACACAGAAAGTAATTTGTGACTTTGGTGTTCACGTGTGAAACAGAAGATGTAAATCCACCTGAAGGCAATTCTTCATCTAGTGTTCTTTTGGAAATATGAACTTACTAGGAAAGGCTGATGTTGAAGTTTTAATTGAGGGAAGGACCTGACATGGAAAGGATGAATATCCTGACTGGGAAGAGATCAACTTAGAAGAGGCATTCTCTCCTACAGCAAAGATTTGTACTCCATTTCCATGCTGCACATAATGGGGAATGGCTGTGGGACTTCTTAGCTTGGTTTTCGATAAGGAAGAACTAGGGCAAAGACTAATATCATCAAACTTTACTTAGGAAATGCAGGCCCAGGGGAGTTAGCCTAAGGTAAACAGGGAGATGAGTATAGAAAGATGAGAAACAATGTGATACAATGAATTATGAACGGAATCCCACTTCAGAAAGCATGAAGATATTACAGGCTGCTCAGCAGGCTTGTTCAGTTGGCATGAAGGTCTTCTCCTGGTGAGTTTTCAAGGAGGAACTACACCTTGTAAAAGTCCACACGGGCCAAAAAAGATGGGTAATTGATCTTGGTTCTCTCCCATTTCTCAGTGGTCAAGATTCTCCTCCTAGAGAGGTAACTCTCTGAGCTTCTGTGTTTCTCTTCCACTGGTCCCTTGGTGGCACTCAGAAAATCATATTCCATACCCTGCCAGATAGTATGTCATCCAAGCCTGAAATACAGGGGCAGTGGTACTCAGACAGAGCATCAGCCAAGGGAGGTGAAGGAGACAACTGGGAGAATTGGAACAGTCATACAAGGTTTGTGTTCCCGTAGAGGGCAGGGCCAGGCCTGAAAGCAGCAATTGCAAAGACAACCACAGCTGTGCTTCAGTCTCGTTTTTCATGCACCTTTGCATGATCCTAGGGATCCAAACCTCACATCTCAGAGACCAGAGGCTCAGAGTCAGATTTAATAAGACATTTTTGAAATAGGGCAGTGTGACATCTCTTCCCATTGAAAGTTGGGAAGGAAATTCATTATCAGCTATACTAGAAAAAATATAGCACAATCATACGGCATATAGCAAGGGCTCATTTTACTGATTCAAAATTCTTTCAAATTCCTATGAACCTTCCTAAAATTGTTCAAGGGCAGCAATAAAGAATTTTGTTGACATTCTTCACTTTGAATTTGGAAGAAAGGAGCAAAAATATCACAAAAAAGAACTTACCTGTCTGTTTCTATTGTCATCCTTACCTTCATTTAATTTCGAGATGTGACCTCCACTTTATAAACAGCAGTATCTTAGCTCAGATTCCAACAAGAGCTTAAAATGTCTTAGACATTTTCATTTTTTCATTTGATCCTCATGACAACCCTTTATGGTTGTATTACTTGCCTATATTTCATAGAATCTAAGTGTAGAAAATGAGATCTTAGATTAAGTTGCTCAAAGTCACATTGCTGGTAAATAGCACAGACAGATCTTAGAGAAGATGATGAGAAGTGCCCCAAATAATCAATCACTAATGCATGTGAAAATATCAAAGTGAAGAAAGCACTAAGAATTACATAGACTATTTTTCCTTACCTGTTATGAACCTTAAGAAAAATTTAATAATAACTTCATTAATAATAATGAAAAAGTTAATTATATGAGACTCTTTTTTTCTTTCAGTGAGACACTAGCATTATTTTTTTAAAAAAGAATTAGCACCAAGTAATAAACTTTTTTAATATTACTATAATTAATGAATCCATCATCTGCAGAGGTCAGGCGTACATCACTACCAGGAATTGCAATAGAAACTGCAATTTTAAAATTTGATCAAGTTAAGTATTGTCTGTTTGTTGCAGATAAAAAATGACATTCACAAATGAAATAGTCACATCTTTTCAGCACGATTCCTTATTTTTCAGTATTTATTGTACAAGTATTGTGTGTCATATTATGGACTTTATTGCAGACATTCATCATCACTGGATATGATGTTGAAAATGGGGCTTTGTTTTCTACTTCCACATTGGCTCAGAAAGGGCAGTCACACACATGTGAATGGACTGAGCATGATAATGAATCATGGAACAAAGGACTATCATTACTATTTAGCACAAGTGGAGAAGGTTTCATTTGCATAATTACCTAACATCATTTTTTTGTCTCACAACTTTGATGTGACACAGAGTAGTCACTGGGATGTTTTTGTTATTTTAGAAAAGTAAATCGAGCTCTAATGAGGATGCCTTGGAATGTGGCTTAAAGAGGGGCCCTTCAGGATAAAGCATTTGACCTTTTAGAAAGGGCAAGAAAAGTTTTTCATTTTTATATGTAAGTCTGCTAAAAGAGAGTGCATTATTTGTCAGCATAAACTCTATTGTACTTCCTGTTCAGTCATAGAAAGCTTTGAACAACACAGTCAAATGTACACAATACATTAATCTCAATATTGATGTAAGATTAGTGGGATGTATGAGTGCTTAGTCATGTCTGACTCTCTGCAACCCTATGGACTGTAGCTCACCAGGCTCCTCTGTCCATGGGATTTTCCAGGGGCAAGAATACTGGAGTGGGTTGCCATTCCCTATTCCAGTGGATCTTTCCGACCCAAGGATCGAACCCACATCTCCGTGTCTCCTTCATTACAGGTGGATTCTTTACCTCTGAGCCACTGGAGAAGCCAAACTCAATATTGCTCTGTCTCAAATCTATAATAAGACTAGTTCATATTCACCTGAAGCAATTTATTCCAAATTGGCCAGATATACACAGAAAATCCAATTCTTATCCCAATGTCCTGATGTATTTGTGATAAAGCAAGGAATCTGCTTTTTCCCCTCTCAGTTTCTGGTGAGTATTTATCATGTGTGGTATGAAAACAAAGAATGTGAAAAACAAAGAAATGATGCCTTCTAAAGACAAAATCAAAAACCTCAATCTGACATTGCCTTTATAGAACAACCAGGGTGATTTTCCTATAATATAAATCTGATCACATCACTCTTCTAAGTGAAGCCATTTGATGACTTCTCACTTCTCTCATCGAGCAAACACCCATCCTACTTGGAGCCATATGACCACTTGAGTTAACAGTCCAGCCACCCTGCCCGCCTGACATGCCACTGAGCATCATACTCTTTCTTACCTTTTGTCCTCAGCCGATGATATCGTCCATGCCTATGACACCTTCTCTATCACTGCCTCTCCTACTCACATATAGAATACAGCACTTACTTGTCTTTTTGCTTCTCAGTCTTCCCCTATAAGCTGTAAGTTCCTTGAAAGGAAGAACTGGAATTTGTACCATGTTATATCCCCAAGACCAGGCTTAATGCCTGAAATATAGTAACTGCTCATTTATAGAGTGAATGAATGGAGATCTTACTATCCTCGAACTACTTACAAGTGATTAGCATGTAACAGGGCAACTGCTGAGGTTTCTATTAACCTGTAACAGACAAATCATATGATATTTTGATTTGCTTGACATCTGTTATGGTGAAGGATGAGTGGTTCAGTGTTTCATTTCCCAGACTTCCC